>NW_019385312.1:140640-184364 GCF_000671375.1 Centruroides sculpturatus | reverse complement strand
ATCTGAAGATAATGCAGAAAAATGCTCAGAGGATAAGGATAACTTGCCAAAAAGAAAACGCTCTCGGTTAATTAATAGTGTTTTTAGTGATGACGAAGAAAACATTGTTTAATTTATATTAATATGTATCACTTAAAAAATTTTAATGAAGATATTTATCTTAATTATGAAAATATACTAGCATGTTTTTTAATTTTTGGAACCTAACCCTCCTTTTCGTATTAGTTCTTTGTTTCGTATAACACGGATTCGCATAACACGGCAATTTTTTGGAACGTAACTACCATGTTATACGGGGGTTACCTGTACTGAATTATACTGTAAAAATATAAAATAAATTAGTTTTCACATTACTTAGTTTTGTTTTATTTATTATTTTATATTTTTTTGTGTGCTCTTTTTCTTGTGGGCGAGGGAGGGGCCTAATAAAAAAAATGTCTAGGGCCCCAAAGTGGGTTAATCCGGCCCTGCCTATAGCATCCATGATGTTATATTTTTTCCAAAATTGTACAAAACAAACATAGATTTAAGAGAAGTACAGCGCTACGATGAATTGCCACCTTTTGCTGATTGGTTCGTGTTCATAAATAATCGTATTATTTACAATCAATGAAATGACGCGATAATTTGAATTGGCGCAAATTTTGAGCTTTTTCTTTTTTAAGGCTACAAGCAGACCGCGTTATGTCGAATCAGCGTTAATAGATGCAGCGTTTAGCGGGTCTTACTGTATTTATTTTTAATTAAAAAACTAAAAATAAAATAAATTTAATGTTATATCTCGAATTTTAATACATTGAAATATACTTTTTACATTAACATTAATATTCATATTAAAGAAAATCATTTAAAAAATAACTTGATAGTCAAAAAGTTGAGATATAAGATCTGCCATTCCGGAGGATCCGAGTTCGAAATCGGTTTTAAACCAACCTGTGGTTAAGTCCGGGTTTACCACATGAGAAATTATGAATAGAAGACAAATTTATCTAAAAACAAGGAAATCGTGATTGTGTTTGAACAGAGAGAAGAGATTTTTTTTAAAAGTCAAAATGGAAGACATGTCTACCTTTAGAGTACAATATGGTAATACTAATTAAGCCGGACATATCTATCCAGCTATTGTGAATGGCCGAAGCCATGATGAGCACGATTATAAAAAAGAAAAGTCCTTTAGTACCAACAGAACGAAAAGAATATAAAACAAAACGTTATCTTAAAAAGCAAAGTTTTTAAGGAACTATCTTCTTGTATTGATGGAAAGAGCCTACTGAAAGAATCTAAATTTCAATTTACAGAAATCTTCACGATTAATACATGCCTCTAAGATGGTCAGCCACTGTTGCAACGTTATTTGCTGTATGTGATACTGTATAACGAAGTAAAGAAGTGGGCGGAACGGCTAATTTCTATTCTTAAATTTCTTCACTCGTATAAAATGTAACTGGCAACATGCTCCAAATCATCTCGCAGTAAGCGATCCGGCAGCAGTCGATCAATCGGTGATAAAATTCATGTTTCTTATAATTTTTTGAATTTTATTTATTTTATATCGTAAGTAAAAGATACTTTTATGGTATTTTATCAATAAAATTAGAGTGAAAGTTTATCCTTCATATGGTGTTAGGTCATCATTTAGAAGCATATGATGCCTGTTAACAGCTCCACGTGTTATCGCATCTTTTTTATTAAAATTTTTAATATGCTATTTCTATATTGTTCGAATGATATAAAGTGAGGTAAAACGAACAAAAAGCACATAAGGAAGAGCACTGCCATTCAATACAAATTGATATTCAGATTAAATTTTCTAATTAATCTGGATCTTTTTCTATCCGGTCACATGGATCGGACAGAAGATGCAGTGAATCACGTGGATATTCGTTCATATAGCATAAATAAATAATAAAAAAGATATTTTTAATACAAGACGGTTAATATTTTGGAATGCTTTAAGAAGAAGCTTTCTAAATAAGTAAAATAGCCAAATACCTATTATATCAATATTAAAATGAAACAAACTAAATGACATTAAATCTTGCAAAAGAAATTTCACATCACATGGATGTCATTCATATAAGATGGTATATAAAATAAATTTAAAAATAACATATAATTAGAAATTTTCAATATTTAGTTAGATATTTCATACATTTTCTCACTTCTCTCAAGGTTTTTTGCACAGAAAAAACAAGTGTTTTTACATAAATCTTGACTTATATATTTCTATTCTGTAGTTAGTTTCTCCTTCAATTCATTATTATTATTATTAATTTTGTATTTTTTCTTACATAACAAATTCATACTGTAAGTGTTTGATGACATTAGATCTGGTGACTGCAGGCGTATCCAGTACTTTTAGACAATTTTAAATTACCCACAAAGCAAACATTAAGTGTCATGTATTTCAGATCATTTTAGACCATAACAGAACCTTCTGCATGCTTAAATATCGGTAGAATACTTTTGCTTTGTGTTTCTCTACTTGGCTTCCTTCTTATTATCTGAGCCAAATAGACAACTTGTCATTGCTTAAAATAACATCATTTCAAAGTCAAGTTTTTGTTAAGTAATTTAAATTTTCAAAAGTAACTTTCTTCTGTCTACATGTAGTTTTTCAAATTTTTCTTTCAAGGAAATTATGCCTACTTGATACTCTGAAGAATTGACTGATTGTCTTTCCAGTTTATGTCTGAAGCAAAAAAGCCAATTTGAGAGCAAAGTTCAGGATTCTTCTTGAACTGTCTAATAACCTATCTTTTGTTGTAATCATTTAGTAAGAGTTTAGGACTTGATTTTACTATGTCAGAGATCTGACCTTATTTATATCTCTTTATAATATATTGAATATAAAGAGATTGTTCCAACTATTCAATATAAAGATATATTGAATAGTTGGAATCATTTCTAACAGTTTCTGAGATTTGAGTGATAGGAGCTCAATGTTGTGTTTTTACTAATTTCCAATATTGTTAATTATAACCAATATAAAAACTGTGTGAAAAATAAATAATTTCTACATTATTTATCTGCTAATATTTTTGTGCTGTATGAACAGTTATCCATGTGATTTACTATATCTCATCACATACAAAACAACTAAGATTTGAATTTCAATACATTCAAAATCTATATCAATTGAAAATGTTTAATCTATAAATTGAAATATTCAATAGAAAAACTTATTACTCAGTGCTAATTTTTTGCTGTCAAGTTTTGATTATTTCATGTAACTACATGTAAAAAATTGCATTATCAAAGCATGCAACAATACTTGTACCTTGCATAAATTTATTTAGTGATCAAACTCTTAAATAGTATCATTTGGCTGTATTCAACCTCTGATACATTTAAATAATTTAATTCTTAAACTGTACTAATGAATTTTGTGTAATTCAACAATATTGTAGATTTACATTACATATTCAATTATTATATTTAAAACATTTTTTCATTAATAGATTATCATGAAGTATATTCTGGTAACTGGAGGTGTCATTAGTGGAATTGGTAAAGGAGTGATAGCAAGTAGTATTGGGACTATTTTAAAAGCATGTGGATTGAGAGTGACATCAATCAAAATTGATCCTTACATTAATATTGATGCAGGAACTTTCTCTCCTTATGAGCATGGTATGTATCATATTATATTTTGATCATATTTTTGTTTCTTTAAAACAAGAAACATATATTTTTTATAAGTCTAATATTTATTTTAAAATAAATTAGGTGAAGTATTTGTACTTGATGATGGTGGAGAAGTTGATTTAGATCTTGGGAATTATGAAAGATTTTTGGATATTACCTTACATACAGATAATAACATTACTACAGGAAAAATTTATCAGCATGTTATTAATAAAGAAAGAAGAGGTGATTATTTAGGGAAAACAGTTCAGGTAATGATAACTATAATGACATATTATATTTCATATATAAGTCAATTGAAATATCAATTTTTCACTCTTCATAAAGTATACAAAAAATGTTTAATGCTTTAATAATCTGGTTTTACAAAATTATAAATTATGCATACATATTTATTTAAATAAATAAATTTATTATACTTTCTAAATTCTGAATCAATATTTGTAACAAAATAAAACTGAATTTATATAATAAAATCTTTAGTAGGAATTTTATGATAATATATAAAAACATGAAAAGTAAATGCAAGTTGTAAAATACTGTAGTTACTCACATATAAGATGAGGTTTTAATTAGGTTGTCCTATACGCATGAGCGAAAGATTCTTTGCAATTTTGCAAATAATTTTTTGTGAACCATGTATTCGCATTTTTTACTGGATGTTTAACCTCTTGTATTTAGAAACATAAGTATTTTATCTGGGTTGTTTACTCCTGACAATATACAAGAACAATTTAAAGATGAATAGCAATAGGAAAAGCAAAGCTTTTGAACTGAATTCCAGATTGAAATTCCAAAATCATACAGGAGTCCAATATAAGTTTTAATCCATTCCCACATGAAAGCAGATGATTATTCGGAAATCAGAATTCAGAGAAACTCATAAGTGTAATTGACGGAGAGTGGATTTAACTGTTAAGAATTGGCAAAAATGGTTCCTGATTGTCCAGCTTTACATAAACAAATTATGTTGTCAATTTTACAAGATTTTTCCTTAAAGTTTAAAATGCCAGTAATTTTTGCAGGACAATGTGTGCATTTATGTTCATTTGATATTTTACTTGTGATTAAATGAAATAAAATTAGAATTGTATTAATAAATTTGATTTTCTTTATTTTGATCTTTAAAGTCACACCATGTCCTATATGCGAGATCATCTTATATGTGAGTAAATACGGTATATAAAAATTTTGTTATATTTCATATACATAACACTTCTGATGAATTGAATTGTGTAAATTAATATGCCACAATGTCCTTAATTTATTATAATCTTATTTCTATATATAATCTTTATTGTTTTATTTAATTTACCTGTAAATTAAATAAAACAATTTATTTTTAAAATTTATTATTTTTAAGGTGCTGCTATAACTAATAAATTAACATATAAGATATATAATTATAATAGTACCTTTTCAAACTTTTAATAATTATGCTGAAAGTAGTAATAGAGTAATTGTAGAAAAAATTGTTAGATGACAAAGTGTAGTATTGATAAAATAGACTTATAATTTATATAATATGAGAAATTAAGAATCAGTTTAAAATTTGTTTAAGATTGAAGTGTAATTAGATATAGCAAAAATTTTTTATAACAGAAGCTTGTTTTCCAAATTGCATTATCACAAATTCCAGTTTCAAGAAATAATTTAAAATCTGGCTGAAAATATACTAATGCAGTGGTACAGAATATGTCTAATTGTATGAATGAACTTTTGGGAAATTAAGGCAGTCTTGGAGAAATATTTAGTAGAAAAAATTATATTATGGCAAGAGCCGAAAAAAATGAAACAGCTTCTCAGCTATGCTATAGACATTAATTGGGGAAATTAGCCAAAATGTAGGAATTTTGTATTTTAGAACTAAAGTTAGAATGTTTACTTTGTTTCTAATCAATTCACTCACTTGTTACATTGCTGCCTATTTACATTATTTTGTGATTGCAGTAAGGATGAGATAGTCTTGGTTACCAAACTATAGATTTAGTTTTTAAGCAAAACCAAAACAGAGCTTTAAAAAGAATCGAAAAAGATAATCCATTTTCATCAAAAATGCCTTTTGACAATACAGCTGTCCCTTGATAGTCCGACGTTTTGTAATCCGACATGCTCAGTAGTCCAACGCACTTCCTGTCAAGGTACCCATCCCCGTTACGTGTCTGCTTGCACAGAAGCTTGTCGCGACGTGAATCTCCCCATCCAATTCTTACACGATGACACACATTTCGTGTGTTTTCCGTGAGCAGTTCTGTTCGAACAGTTGGAGTAGGGAATATTGTAGGCTACTGCTAGCAAAATAATGCCAAATATGTAATCACTTTCGGTAATCTGGACATTTTTGGTAATCCAACATCCCTTTGGTTCCATACCTGTCTGATTATCAAGGGACAGCTATATTTATTTAATGGGTAAAATTTCATATATTTACTCATTCTCCCATACAGGAAATTTTCAAAATTAAATGTGCTTAAAAACTTCTTATGAATTGTCTTGATTCATTAATTTAAATAGCTAAATAGAAGTTTAGCATAATTTTATAAACATTATTTCTATTTTTTTCATATTTTTTCATAGATTTATTACAAAATGAAAAATATTAATGTCAAAAGATAATTTAAAAGATTATAAAAATATGGTTGCATGTTTGATAGTAATAATGAATATGTAAGTCAAAAACTCTAAGAAGTTTATCTTTTTGAAAAAATTGGTGCATTTGTTAAATAATTTTTCAGAAAAAAATTGTACAACTATCATCATTGTAAAGAAATTTTGTTTTTTTGGACTTCAAAAAGTCTATTAATTAGCACTCATGCTAAAACTAGATCATTTGTGGCATTTTTGAGATTTCAGTTTTATTTCTATTAATCAACAATATTACATCAAGTTTATAATTGTATGTGCTACCTTATAGTGATGGCATGTACTTATATTAAAGTGTTCTTTTAATTGAAAAAACTTTTACATTAATTTATGAATTTAGTATTGTCTGGAAAAATTACATGATAGAGCTGTTTAATTATTTGTATGATTTAGTTTAAATTTTCCAAATTACATAGTAATAATTATTAATAGTTCTAGCTACAAATGCATAGAAATTAATTGATTCTTAAATTGTTTTATTTTGTATGCTAGTGTGCAATAATTTTCAGGAAAATTTTGTGTGTTCTAGGAAATTTTGACTCCTGAAAATATTCTGTATATCTGTACCAATGTTTAATTACTTTTTAATTAGAGTTTATTTATTTAAAATTTAATACTGGAAGGTGAAATAGTTTAATTTATATTCAGTGGCAGTATCTGTAATTGTGAGGTTTTCAGTCTGCAGCTAATTCATCATTTTATATTTAGTTTGTGTTTATTCATGTTCATGATTTGTACTATTGCTGCTATGCTATTTAAGCACTGTTTGTAATTCTATGAAATGTATTCTTGTTATACTCTGAAAGGAACTGTGTTACAATAGAGAATATCTTTTTTATTATACATTACTTTATTCTATGGTTTTAATATGTTTCAATTAGTAATATTCAATTTGATTTTATTTCATGTACAATAATTTTCATATATATATGAAAATTACTGTATTTATTTATTTATATATATATATATATATATATATGTGGTGTCCGTCCCCCACGTTGTCATGATTTGGTCAAGTCCGATGTTGTGTGCAGGCATTCGGGGCATGCAGGAAAAAAGACAAACCATTAGAATCATGATGTAACATGAATGACGTGTCAGCTCAAAGACGATAATATTTGTTCAATAATTAGTATTAAAATAATTTATTTAGTATTCTTCATTTGTAATGTATTTTTTGTGTATCGTATTAAAATATACTCATTATATATCATAAGAAGTTCTTCATATTCTTTCTTAAACTGTGTTTTGCTTATGCTTCTTAACACCCAGCCCAGCCATCTTTAGACATCCACATATATATATACAGTCGACCCCCTATAACATGAGTTCCTATAGTTTGGATTCCTATATCACGGCGAAAAAATTGTGACAGTATTCGTACAAACATGCTAAAAAACTCCTATAATTCGGTAAAATGTCATCACCAACTCGTGACAGGATTGGTCGAATCTAGACCAATAGCGGATATTGCACAAACCATTGAGTTTAAATGAGCAGCAGACCTACTAAAAACCATTTATTATTTAATGTCCATAAAAATTATATTTATATTAATGATGTCTCTAAAGTTCAGCGAATTTTTCGCAAAAAAAATAATTTATCAGGAAACACGCGAGCGCCATTCAATGACAATCTCCACGACGAAAACAAGCTTAAGCAATAGCGTCGTCAAACGGTGCACACTCAGTAAGTAATCCTACAATTTTTTGTTTATAGCATAGTTTATGTGGCTTATTCCCAAAAAATTATACATGTTTTGAAAATGTTGAGCCAAATTAGTCTAGAATNCAGCGAATTTTTCGCAAAAAAAATAATTTATCAGGAAGCAAGTGAGCGCCATTCGATGACAATCTCCATGACAAAAACAAGCTTAAAGAATGGCGTAGTTGAACAGTGCACACTCGGTAAGTAATCTTACAACTTTTTGTTTATAGCATAGTTTATATGGATTATTCTCAAAAAATTATACGTATTTTGGAAATGTTAAGTCGAATTAGTCTAGAATCGATTAATTTTATGGAAGAAACCTTTCAAACATCCATAGTCCGTAAACTGCATACGTGCCGGGCTGTGATTGGCTGGATTCGTAGAAAATGGATTCATAAAAATCGGAACATATCTACCGTGTTATAGGGGGGTCAACTGTATATATATTATATATATATGTTTGTATATCATATCTTTAATCTTTAATTCTGCAAGTGTTTTTTTAATTCTAAATAGTTGAAATTTTCCAAAATTTTAGAATTTTTTTTTTTGAAATTGGATTTGGTCTTATCATCTTTAGATGAAAAAAATGTTTTCTGTATTTATAAACTAGATTATGATAGCTCTTGAGTTAACTGATGTATCAGGTGTACAATCAGATTAATAGTCAAACATACTGCAATGTCCATGTTAAAATCATATGTTAAAATTCTGTCAACATTCTGGAAAATATATCACTTGATATTTTATTCATTTAATTTAAATAGTATGAAAATTTATTTTATAAACAAAAAATTTTCAAGTTATTTAAACATTCAGATTAATTTAAACAGTTCAGAAAAATAATGTGATCATATAAGATAATCATACTTACTTTTTAGTAAACCACACATTGTAATTATTTCTTTATTGATTAAAATTTTTATAGTAAAATGGTTTTGAGATAAATTTTGCTATAAATCTGTATTATAACATTAGTTTTAAAAAAGACTTAAATTGATCTTTTTAAATTTGGTTTTAATATGTTTTTGTTTTTATTAGAAAGATATAATATTAATCTATTGCTTGAAAATTATTAATTTTTAATAATTTCACCCATTAAAAAATTTATTTATCTAGATTTGGTTTTCTTTAGCTTATTTGAGAAATTAATGGTTTCATTTTCTATAAGGTGGTGCCACATATTACAGATGCTATACAAGAATGGGTGGAACGAGTTGCTCAAGTTTCAGTAACAAAAGATGGTGATATTCCTGAAGTTTGTATCATTGAAGTAAGAAATAAAATTTTCTCAATATATTTAAAAATCAAACATTATTAAGAAAAATTTTTAATAACATTATAATTACTTATTTTAAAAAATAGATACCAAAAAAATATTGAATATTTTATAAAATAACTATTTATTTTATAATGTTACTACAAGTTTGTAGTTGAATTGATTTAGATATAGTTAATTTATATACACTTAATTTATATAGTAATTTATATTTATTTAACTCTTTATTCTGTACTTGAGTGGATTACAATACAGGATGATGATACACTTGGAAAATGAAGAAAACTGAAAATATTCATGACATTTTATATTCGCATAGAAATCAGGGAACTTATTGGAAAATTTTTAATAATGCTGCTTAAGAAAATTTTCAATTTTTAAATAAATTGAGATAATCCAAACTATTGGAATATTTATTTAATATTTTATCCTGAAAGTAACTATAAATAGAGTAATTTAATAATCAAATCTTATGAGATTTTTAATCTCAACTACTGAAATACTTCAACATCCATATTAAACTATCTTAAAATTCTGCCAAACCATGACAAAATTTTCCTAGCAGATATTTTCAAGTAATACTTACTTTACATCAAATTTTTTTAAATTGATATAAAGTAAGTTTTATTCAAACAACAGACATAGAACCAATTTCCGGTTTGTATAATACAAAAAAACGAACACTGTATATTTTCCAACTCCTTTTGAGTTCTTCAGGTACAACAGAATGGTTACCCAGTGGAATATTATCGGAACAAACATTTATTTGCAAACATTTCTTAAAACAATGTAATTTGGACAACTTTTCAAAACTATAAATATAAATTTAATGCCACGAAGGCATTATCATGTCCATAACAATCATTCAATTAACCACTATAATAACGGCTTACCAGGCCATTGACAACACCATTTTCTCCTTAAAATTTAAAGATGACTCAGTTAGCTTTAAAAAAATTTCTATGCCTCCAGCCATCTGAGATGTATTCTCCTTCTCATAGAACATTTAGTGGACCCAAAATACAAGAATATATCTCAGACATGTAACATGCCAGAATATTCACAGTTCTCTTGTATACAGCAGAACCGGATACAGTTGCAGACTTTACTTGGGTGAAACTCCTCTTCACAATATAGCACTCAGAACATCTCAGATGGTTGGAGTTTATAGAAATTTTTAAAGTTAACTTTGAGTCATCTTGTATAAATTTTAAGGAGGAAATGGTGTTGTCAATGGCCTGGTAAGCCCTACTTAACACATTATAGTGGTTAATTGAATAATTGTTATGGACATGACAATGCCTATGTAGCATTAAATTTATATTTATAGTTTTGAAAGGTGGTTTGAATTACATTGTTTAAAAAACTTTTTACAAATAAACATTTGTTCCAATAATGTTCCATTGGGTAACTGTTCTGTCACATCTGAAGAACTCAGAAGGAGTTGAAAAACATTTGTGCAGTGTTCATTTTTTGTATTATAGGTACTGTAAATTAGTACTGCGTGTGCTGTTATATATATCACAGTGTGGGGTGGTATATTTGAATTTTTAAAATTAATTTATAAATTTTAGATACGTTTTTTTAATTAAAAATATTTTGATTTAGTTATTTTAACTTAAACTTAAAAAAATAATAAAAGAACACAAAATTTATTATTATACGAAAATGGTATTAAATTTATAATTATAGATTAACCAGGTTATTCTATAATTATAAATTTATTAATATATAATTTGTCTATTGGTATTAATTTGGCATTAATGTAAAAATTTTGGAGAAGGAAATGCAAAGTATTTTTAAAGAAATACAAGAAGGGTAAACTTTTAGCATAAAATTTTGAACTTGCATTTTTATTTTGAATAATTTTCCTGTAAATTAATATTATTGATATTTAATTGGGCTGCAATTTTTAAATTGCAGATCTGTAGATTCCCACTGTTGTCCATCTTAATCTCGAGTGGAGTTAGATAGATCCAAATCAAGACCAGATATGGAAAGCTTAAGGGCCAGAGATCTCAATTAACTACAGTATCCCTTGACTAACGTGGTTAATTAATCTTTCGATGCCACTGCGTATATCAAAATTGCATTAATCATGACTTTAGCACATTATTTAGCACAAATTTTTGGCTAATAATAAATATTTTTATTTTAATTGTTTTATTAAACTGTGTTATGTCAGCAAGCTCTGCATTAGTGTAATGATGCATGTTGCTCAAAATTTGTGCGGGGAATGACTATTCAAGCCAGCAAGGCGCTTTCATCCACCAAACTCAACAGTGCCCTCTCACTGCATTTCTGCATCCACATTCCTATACAAAATCTGCTTATTTAGGTCCACTCTACCTGCCTTTACATTTTTGGCATATAGTTTTGAAACACCCTGTATATATTTATATGTAAATATTATTAAAGAAATAAAGAAATATGTATCAAATTTATGAATATTTTCTATTTCTAAAAATATTCTTTTTTATGAATGTTTTCTATATCAATTTTATTTCAGTTAGGTGGCACTATAGGTGATATTGAAGGTATGCCTTTTGTAGAAGCTTTTAGACAATTTCAGTTCCGAGTCAAAAGAGAAAATTTTTGCTGTGTTCATGTCAGTTTAGTTCCACAGGTAATTTTGTTCCTCTTTTGATAGATGAATCTTATAAAGAAAAATTTTTTAAATTATATATCTTATATTTTGCTACTACAGTTAGTATTTGGTATACACTTCAGTCAATAGTCTTAAATTATTTTCCAGTAAGGTTTAATTTGAAAAAGTTTTTTCGACTAATGTTTTTGATCTGTAATTGGAGATCATCTTCAGGTCTTGATTCTATATTTGATGACTGAATCATTAAATCAAAAAATGATATTTTTTTTGAAAAATTAAACAAAAGATATTCTTGAGATTTTATATATTAAAATAGAAATAAAAGTAACATTAAATATAATATTAGAAAATATACGATTAAAATAAAAATTTGAAGACTGTCTAACAATAACTGAAAACTTTTTGTTATAATATAACTTTTTATTGTATTATAATTTAAGGTTGCTGATTGAAGTGTTTACTACATCATTCCAGCCTAATAACTGGTGTTTTATATCTTTATTAGGTATATTTTGATTTTTAAAATGTTTTCTTAAATTTATGTTCTCAAAATTTAAAATACAGTAAAAGTTTGATTAAATTTTTGTATATAAAATTGTTATAAAACTTTCTTGAAACAAGTTTTTTCTTTTTTGAAATTAACATTTTTATGAATATTTTCATTTGAATCTTATTTAACAAATACTACATACTGTACTTGTAACTTTTAAATGCCAAATTCAGATACTCGTGAAACCTTTAAAAATAGCAAAAAGAATTTAATTACAAACATTTTCAGTCATTTTTAAAGACCATCTTCAAGTAGAAATGACCAGAAATCTTTGT
Organism: Centruroides sculpturatus; assembly: GCF_000671375.1. Classification (NCBI taxonomy): domain Eukaryota; kingdom Metazoa; phylum Arthropoda; class Arachnida; order Scorpiones; family Buthidae; genus Centruroides; species Centruroides sculpturatus. The sequence goes on along the minus strand of NW_019385312.1, from coordinate 171,651 downwards.
AACCTTTACAAGTTTGGTTTTAAATGCCAAAGTAATAGTAAAGATTTTTTCTAACATATTAGGAAAATATTTACTCTTATTTTAAAAATAGATGATGGGAAGAGGCCTAAAGAACAGCATTATAGAAAATTGAAAATTGAATTATTTACAAAAATTATAAAATTTTTGAGTCTATCTTTCATCCTTTTAACACACTACAGAAGTAACAGTATATTGGCTTAAATAAACTTCTGTAGAACACTGACAAATTATAAAAAAAAAACACACAAAGTTAAAAATGATCAAAGCACTGACCTTTTATTTGAGGATTCGGTGTCCTTTAACATTAAAACAATGGTTACAACTTCTGACCATAACTACCATGTTCTTTAACATAATATATAATTTGTTCTACGGAAGTTTATTCAAGCCAATATACTGTTACTTCTGTGGTGTATTAAAAGGATGAAAGATAGACTCAAAAATTTTATAATTTTTGTAAATAGTCATAATTCAATTTTTAATTGAAGATATCCTGAATTGTTATTACGTTATCATGTATGCTGTTAAGCATTATAGAAGAAAGTCCAAGTAGCTGACATTTGGGGGATTAAAATCACTATTTTCCTATACTGTGTTATATTAAAAGGCTATGCCAAGCAAACAATATAGGAAATTAGTGATTCATATCACCCAAACATTGGCTATTTTGGATTTTCTTCTATTTACTCTTATATTCTTTATCATTATTATTTTTAATGAAATGCTATATTCATAAAAGTATTTAGTTGATCCTTCAGTGATTAAATATTTTTATCATTACATTTATATAAACCAGTTTTTCTAATAAAAACTTTGTATTTGGATTTTTCTATTTTTATTTAAAATTAATGTAATGAGTTATTTTTTTAGTGTTATATAAAATAGCTCTGCCTGGCCTTAAGAACTCAAGGTCATGCAGAGAAACCTAACAGTTTCACCACTCATTTTTCTGACAGTCTCCACTGCTTTCTCTTTTAATTTTTTAACTGGACAGAAAACTTACTGATCTTGAGATACTCTACAATTTTGTAATTTTAACTATAACATTTTCTTTTATAAACCTTAGATAGGATTTACCTCCATGCAAAGAGGGATTGGAGGCACATGGCATCCAAATCTAATAGTTTTCTATATATTATTTATATTCAGTGCCAATGTATGTAGTTATTATGTAGCAGAAGCAAGATATACCCCAGTGCAATGTTTGTTTCTATATAGAAAGAAATTTGAATTATAAGAAAAGTCACACAATGTAAAATAATGTGATGTTTTTCATCATAGGACATTTATCAAACATCATATTTCAAATAATTTTCATTGCTTAGCTATAGTAGCAGAATGACCGACATTCAAAATATACCATATTGGCTTCATTTTATTTTGGGAAATATTATAGTAAAATTTATTTTCTGATTTTCAGTTTTAAATACACTCAAAAGTACATATTTTTATTTAAAAGATATATAACAATTTCAAATATATTTTGTATATTATGATTTATAACATTAATTAAATGTCATGGTATTTAGTGTTCCCATCCCTGCTTGCCAAACTGTTTTTACAAAAAAAAAATATTGGATTTGCTGAATTGAAATAAAATAGTGTTCATCAAAAAATGAATCTTCTTTTAGACTAACTTTATTATTACTTTTTATTTGGACATTTATAACTGTTTGAAGCGCATAAAGCTGTCATAGCTAAAAAGAGAAATTGCAGTGAAATACGTTACATATTACAAAATTTTGACAGGTGAAAAAACAGAATTATAGTAACTACAACTGTAGATTAATGCCATCAGACTTATTACATACTAGTGCTTATGTTTTCTTCTCTTGTGAGCATCACAGTGTTTGTACAACCTGGCCAATCTAGTGCTACAGATTTTTGATGAATTTTATCAAATTACCAAATTTTATTTTAAGAACAGAATAAAATAAAACATTTAGTTGTTATACTAATAATAATGGCTTCATATATTTAATAGTACTGCATTAACTATTATTATTTATGTCTTAGGTTTACTTATATATACTTTAATTTATTTATGAAAATTTTGTAAATATATGTTTTTTATTTTAATAAAAATATTCTTTTGTATTAATATGGTCATATATATAATCAGATGTAAACATATAAACTGTTATTAAAAATATTCCATTTTTTCTATCAGATAAATAAAATCATCTAAACTCATTACTTCCATTATATCAGGGATTACAAACTATTGGCATATGTACCTGAAATGGCACATAAGAGAAATCATCTGGCAAGTAATGCATCAAACGATTTTGATTTGTTATCTGTCTTTTTAATCATCTTTTCATTTTTTTATCTGATTACCTTCTTTTCAATCAACTTTTTTACATTTATTCTAATTAAAGCATATTCATTTAGTTTCTTTAAATATCATTATTGAAATTCTAAAATTTTGGCAAGCATAAACATCTTTAAAATTAAGTATGCTTACTATATAGCATTCAGGCTCAAAAATCTTTGCCATCCCTTCACTAAGTACAGTACATATTATATAGTGAAAGTAATGTGTTTAGATGATTTTATTTATATGATAGAAAAAATGGAATATTTTTAATATCAATTTATAAATATTTACATTTGATTACATATAGAACCATATTAAATACAAAAGAATATTTTTATTAAAATAAAAAATAAATTTATAAAATTTTCGTATTCTATACATTAATCTTTGAAATTTTTAATTGGAGCTAATGCTTTTCAATAGCCCAAAACAACTGGAGAACATAAAACAAAGCCAACACAAGCAAGTGTTAGAGAATTGAGAGGTTTAGGATTATCACCAGATCTTGTAATTATTTATTAAATTATTAAATTATTCATTAACAAATATTAACGTTTTGGAAAAATTATATACATAATTATTATTTCTAGATAGTTTGTCGAAGTGGCCAGCCTGTTACGGAAGGTGTAAAGGAAAAGATATCAAATTTTTGTCATGTTGGTCCTGATCAAGTAAGTTTAATTTAAAAATACTTCAAGTACTTCAAATTGCAAAATTAGGGAGCAACAAAACTTATAATTTGAAAATCTTCCACATTTATTCTGTAACAAAAATGCCATATAAACTTTCTATAGTCTGAGATAAAAAAAATGATTTCATTTATTATTAGGTAACCAAAAAAGTTCTGTCATTTTTTGTGAAACTACAAAGTTTAAAGAATGTTACATGCAATACACAATAGATGACACTAAAATTCCAGCAATATGTTAATCAAGATTTAATGCTGACTAACCTTATATAAAGAGAAGTGGAAAGGTTGTCTCTTAATATTATAAAAATTGACTTGAAGATGAGTACTCCAAACTCTGTAATTCGTGCTTGTATGTTGTATGAGTTTAAACTTGGAACAAGTGCTGTGCAAATATGCTGTGGCTCAAAAAATATGCCAGGCTTTTGGACAAGGTTCTGTTAGCACTCACACCACCCAAAGATGGTTTACAAAATTTTCTTCTGGCAATGAGTCGCTTAAAGATGCGCCATGAGAATGATGTTGAATTACAGGCTGCAATCGAAGAATATTTTGCTCAAACTTGTCAGATGTTAGCACAAAGGTTCTCCGTAAGTGATGAAACTGTCCGTTTACATTTGCATTGTCTTGGGAAAGTTTACAAGCTCAGTAAATGGATACTTCATCAATTGGCACCTGCCAATATTGTGCATATGGTGGACTGCAAATGGAATTGTTCACTATGAACTTATACCATCTGGTCAGACTATTACTGCTAATGTCTACAGTGACCAACTGCATTGAGTTCACCAATCACTTTTGAAAAAAACCACCAGCTTTAGTGAACCATAAAGGTGTTTTTTTCCTACACAATAATGCTATAGACATCATGTTGCGCTTGTGACCTCTGACACAATTCAGACCCTTGGATGGGAACCTCTTTTGCACCCTCCTTATTTCCCTGACATTAGCCCTTCTGATTATCACCTATTTTTAAGCCTAGATAATCATCTGCGAAATTGACAGTTTAGAAATAGAGAGGTTATAGAAACGGAATTAGGGAAGTTTTTCAACTCTAAAAATCGTGACTTTTATAAAAATGGAATTTATAAGCTTGTTTCCCGTTGGGAACAGGTTATTGAATGTGAGGGTGGTTATTTTGATGAATAAATTGTGTTANTTAGAAATAGAGAGGTTATAGAAACGGAATTAGGGAAGTTTTTCAACTCTAAAAATCGTGACTTTTATAAAAATGGAATTTATAAGCTTGTTTCCCGTTGGGAACAGGTTATTGAATGTGAGGGTGGTTATTTTGATGAATAAATTGTGTTATTTCCTATACATTTTTATGTTTGTTTTCTTTCAACAAAAAACGACAGAACTTTTTTGGTTACCTGATAATTTACTTATTACAAAATACAATGTGTACCCTATCCAATAAAATATTTTGTTAGTTGATATAAGTTATTAAATCAAATAAAATATTTTGTTAGTTGATATAAGTTATTAAAGCATTTTTGAAAATATAAAAAATCATAGAAATCTTTAAATTCATTATGTTTTCTGTTGATAAGAGATTTCAAAAAAGCATATTTATATCATTCATAAGACACAATGCTATAATTTTAAGGAGTCAAAAAATGCAACTTGTTACATGTTTTGAGACTATTATATCTCATTGTCAGATTCAAACTTATTAACATTAAAAGTAAACTTAAAAACAGAACAATAACTAGTTGAACAAAATTTAAAATAATTTATAAGTGATCTGATCATGAAAAGATGATAAACATCTTTGGTATAGAACACAAAAATTAATGGAACATAATTTACTACTGTTGAATTACATTTCTTACTTTATCTTGTGGAGAGTAAATTGAAAGGAATAATTTCACTCTACACAATATGATGAGATTCTTTAATTAAAACTGCTTTTGCTTTTTGGAAAGATAAAGCTTCTTCAGTTAAAGTTCAAAATACATTACAAATTTGAATGATTGTTTTTGAATGCTGTTTTAAATTTTAAACAAAAGTAAATTTTATAATATTAGCATTTGTTTTTCTTTTACAAAATGTTGGAGAGAGTTATACTTGTTGCAGACAAGGAATGACATAATTCCATGCAGTTGCAAGTTTTAATGTGGAAATGCTGCATGCATTGTTAGTCTTAATAATGGCTTTTGCCAGGAATAATATTTTTTGGTTTGTTGGTCTGAACAACTTTAATTTGTCCCACTTTGGTTCATAATTTTCTTCTGAGACTAGGATAACTAGTGCCATTGTTCTTCTGTATTTTGCATCTATGATGTTCTGCAATGCATTTGATTAAATTTCTCTCTGTTGTTCCAATATATAGCAAAGGTCTGCTTCCAGGTTTTCCTAGTAGTATGGCATATACTCCTGTTCTTTCTTTGTTTTCCCAAGTATGCTTATCATTGCAACACAATCTACACAAAGTTAGCAGTAGGGATGTCCTGATACTGCTGATAACAGTACTGTATCAATACATACAGTACCTTCAATACTGAATATTTTTGTACTCAATATTTTGGGTCTGATACTGATATTGGTATTTATACTTTCCTCAAATATCAGATCTGGTATCATTACCAGATCTGATATTTGAGATAAGTAAGATCTGACTGAAATTGGATTTTGCAGTCAATCAGGGCTTTGGAGTTGCATGAAAATCTACTGACTCCAACTCCGACTTTTTCTTACCATCTGACTCTGACTCCAAGCAGGGGTGGACTTGTTACTGAAAGAGATCCAGAAATTCTGATGTCATCACGTGACCTCAGAATAAAAGATTCAATAAATAGAGTTCTAATAAAGATAGAATGTAGAAACTTTTTATTCCAAAGCTAAAAGACACCTCTAAATACAGTTGACCCCCCTGTAACACAGTAAATACGTTCCGTTTTTTATGAAATTGATGTTTTTGGAGACCTTGCCAATCACAGCCCGACACTTGTGAAGTTTAAGGACTACAGCTGTTTGAAAGGTTTTCTTCCATAAAATTAATCGATTCTAGAATAATTCGACTCAACATTTCCAAAATACGTATATTTTTGGGGGGATAATAATAATCCATATAAACTATGCTACAAACAAAAAATTGTAGGATTACTTACCAAGTGTGCACTGTTCAACGTCGCCATTGCTCAAGCTTGTTTTTGTCGCGGAGCAACGCACCAAACAGTGGGTGTGATTTCTGATAAGTTATTTTTCTGCGAAAACTTCGTTGAACTTTGGAGACATCATTAATATAAATAATTTTTATGGCCGTTGAATAAGAAATGTTTCTTTCACAAGAAATGTATAAAATTAGTGCTGTATTAGACTTACGGTACCTAATTTACATACTGTACAGACGATAATAAACTCAACTTACTAGCCTAAAATCTCCGTAGCGTGTTGCCAGGCGGCAGAAAGCATATATATAATTATAATAAAGTTACAATAAATTAAGTTAATATATAATTATATATACAGTGCCTAATTTATATATAATTAATATATAATTATATGTACAGTACCTAATTTATATATAATTTATATATAATACTGTACAGACAATAGTGAACTCAATTTACCTGCCTAAACTCTCCGTAGCGTGGCGCTGGACGGCGGAAAGTAGTTTGGTTGCCTGATGACGTTTTACCGAATTATAGGAGTTTTTTTACCATGTTTGTACGGATATCATCACAGTTTTTTTGCTGTCATATAGGAATTCAAACTATAGGAACCCGTGTTATAGGGGGGTCGACTGTAATATATAAATATGTATTTGATAATTTTTACTTTTCCGGCTGTTACATATAACAGAGGGAAAGTGTAGCGCTCGGTCAAAAAAATAACCCTTCCCAAATTTTTACATTTTTGGACTCGGGAACATTGAAATTTCGAGATATGCAAAAGATTCGAGGTTTTTTCTATATGTATAGATGTTAGACTGTGTGTGTGGAGCATGATGTTGTTCACCCTGTTTGAAGCCTAATAATTCCTGTGGTAAGAATGGTCAGAATCGGAGTCAGATAGTTTAAAACAGGAGTAATTATTAAGCATCAAAGTAGTTGAACTAAATCATATCCCCATACACATTCTAACTTCTTAGGCGAGAACATCTTAATGGGTTTTACTGTACTATTATAAAATGACAAAAAAGCTTACTTTGAGGGTAGAGACAAGTTTTATTTTATTTTTTAATTTTGAATGCTAATAACAAGACATGACACATCACTACTTTTGTCTTTACCCTGTCAACCTTTAATTGAGAAAACCAAAATTTAATAGTATTAATGCCCCTTTATACACAAACTACAGTGCCACATTTCGTTTCTTAAACTTTACCCATTCTGAGATATTGTTTAATATCTCAGAACAGAAAATAAAGAAATTAAGCAAATTAGATGCCAACACACATGTGTGTAAATTTTTCCCCTTTTATTGACTTTTTTGAGGGGTTGGAAGGTCTCCAAACATGTAGATTTGCAAAAAATCTTGGAGGGTCAAATTTGACACAATTCCAATACTTTTTCGTTTTATATACGTAACAAGTTGGTAAGTAAAAAGGAGTCAGAGTTGGCAGATTTTTTGACGACTCCGACTCTGGCTAAAACACCAAAACTCCACGACTCTGACTGCGAATCTGACTCTGGCTAAAACACCAAAACTCCACGACTCTGACTCCGACTCCATAGCCCTGAGTCAAATCCAAAACCAAAACCAAATTTGGATTTTAAAGTCAGTTTCAGCCAAAACCAAATTTTACACTATTTTTGATTAAGTTAAACTTATATAGTAAATATTAATGACCAAAAATCAATAAATTTATTTCATCAATTTTCATTTTCAGAATCTTTATGTAGTATGCTTAGAGTTGAGATTACCATTTATAAATAACTCGCCAATTATTTGAAAAACTTGAAAATATATTAATATCTCAAATTAACTGATACAGTATTGGTAACATTTAGTTTAAATTAGAAATCAGTTTTTAGTTTGTTTATAATAACTAATTAGAATAAAGCTTGTTATTTATGTTAATTAAAAGTTTCAATTACACAAAATGTTTCAATATCAAGACACAGACCGAACAGCAACAGTCAGCAAGATTTCCAGTTTTGATAACTGATGCTGATATTGGCTATTATTGATACTTTTAGATGAATACTGATACAGTATTGATACTTTAAAATTACTTTTGATACTGGTATCAATAATTTTGTGGTATCAGAATGTCTATAGTTAGCAGTAACAATACTGGTAACTGGAAAGGAAAATTTTACATAATTTTAGTAATTTATGTCATATTTTCTGCAAAGGATATAGAGATGGAAGAAAAATGCAATTTATTTTGCATTTTTCTTCCATCCCTATATCCTCAGTGTAAAAGCGGTTGAGCAGTGTTCAACTTTCGACGCAAGTACGGCCGTAAAACAGTACCATCCACCAATCAGAAGTCAGTGAAATATAGGTCATTGTGACACAGTACTAAAATGGCGGAAAACGAGCTTTTGTGTATGTTCCCTCGTGACTACTCTAGAATAGATCTGGAAAGATTTATCGAAAACATCCAAAAGTATTCATGCATCTATGACAAGAGGTAACCCAATTATAATAATGGATACCAAAGGAAAATCCTTCAATTTAGAGGAGTATGTAATAAAAAAGCTAAGCTTATAAGTGCTGTATATTATCTTAATAATACGATAATAAAAGTTAATATATGAAAGTAAAGATATTATTTTTATAATATTTGTATAGTACAGAACAAACTCGTAGGATATAATCATATAATCTTTGATAGTACCGTTGCTGTAAAAACTACGCTAGCCGGACCTCCACCGCAATTCAGATGCAAACGCAAATAGGTCACGTGATTAAAAGTTTTTATGGGTTTTTACGCCTGTTTTTACACTAGTGGAGTCTCTACCTTAGAAAGATTCAGCTAAAGAATAATTGTAAGCTCTTCTTATGTGAGAAATAAATGCTGCATTGACAAATTTGCTAAACTAGTATGTTTCTTTGATAGAGAATATCAGTGGTAATTTATTTTTATGATATACACAAAACTGGAAGTTACTGTTTTGATAGGATATTAATAAATCAAGGAATGCTACTGTTGTGATGACCTTTGTTTTTAGTGTAAAGTTTATACTTGGAAAGTTGTTCTTGTTAAGGTTTAAAAATATAGTGAAATCAGCTCTTTATGCTGTCATTTAATATGTCATCTTCATACCTGTACCAAAATATGAGAAATGGAATTGTAATGGGTCTATGAAATAAGTTCTTCTAATTTCATCATAACTACTACTGATGGTCAATAAGAGTGAACCCATTGGAATGCCCATCTGTTGTAAGATTTTTTCTGTACCTAAAATAATACGTTTGGTAGATCAATCAACTACATTCAAAGTGACTTATACATTACACTTGGATATTTCATTCTCTAATAATTTTTCTATGAATTGCATTACCTCAAAAGGGTTAACAGAGGGGTATAAGATGCATACATTGATTTTATAAAACTATTGATATGTTTTGATCTACCAACTTGACTTCACAAATCTACTTATAGTTTGAATTCCTGAGTTGACTAATATAGGTCACTAACTAAGCATTGTAGGTATTGAGCAAGTTTCTTTTTTAAGTGGAACATGGGATGGTTATGCTTATTCATGACAGTTTTTAAAATACGATTATCTGTGTTCATGTGCTTTAGCTTCAAAGAATATTCTGGGTGCAGCTACACATGTTTGCATTAAACTTTGGAGCATACTGTATTGTTATTTTTGTAAATATGGCAAATACATGTAAGTTTGGTTTAAAACTTTTGTATGGGATCATTTTGTAGTTCAATGTGTTTGGTTTGTCAGAAAAATTTACTCACTGTTAGCTGGAAATTACTTACTTGTTAAAAATGTAAATGTAAATTCATTTTAACAAGTGTATGTTATTTTGTTTTTTTTTTTGGTTTAAAAAATTATTAACATCAAAAGACAGTTTTAAAATACAGATCAGGTAATAATGTCTGTTTTTTTGGGAAGAGGCTAAATTGAGAGCCACTTGATTGTGCTGCTTGTAATATATAATTTAACAAATAAAATAAGTAAATAAATAAATAAATAAATTTGGTGTATGTCATTATTTTATACTGAAAATTTTGTTAAAATAAATAATTGATTTATTTTGTTATTTAAAAATTTTTTTTTCTAGATTGAATAATATTGTTTTTAAGGTAATAAAATTATCATTTTCAATAATATTGTAAAGTATTGACCTTTTAGCAGAGAGGAAACAAAAGAAGCACGATCTTGTCAATTGGACCCACATGCGGTCGGTTAATATCACTTTTAAGGTGTTGACTTGTAAACAGAGGGAAAACAAAGGAAGCGCCGGCTTTGTCAATTGGACCCACCTGTAGTCAGACGTTAGACCGTTTGATGTATGGTAAACAACTGAATGTAAACAAGTGGCAGACATTTATGTAAGCTTCACTCTCGTCGGATGACGGCAGACCTGAGTGTAAGCTGTTCGGGCAAGAAGGGGTTGTGATTGGTCGGAAGTCCCCATTCAAAAAACCCTTAAATTGCGGGGCAAACAAGAGAGGAGGAGAGAAGGGCGAGAGACTAGTACACGGTAGTCTCAGGCACTTGGAAGGCCCGCTGAGCATAAAGAGAGTGTTCTTATCTGTTAAACATCTCAGGGACGGGTTAGTGCGGAGACTGGATGGACTGTGCAGTTGAGCCAACTCCACAAGCTGACTGAGGCCTCTCCAAAGTTTAAAAGTTCCCAGAAACCAACCTAGTATGTGAGTCACCACGCATTGTTATCCTGTATATATATATTATGTTTTCAAACTTGTACCTTCTACATATAGAATCTGTAAATAAACTGTAAATATTATCAAAATTGAGTGAGGAGGTGTGCTTTCTATCGAACCTGGATCACTACATCAAATCGTGATACACACGGAAACCAACTCAATGAGACGGAGTTGGGAAAGAACATCACTAAGATCTTCACTAATATCTTTCAATTTTAATATTTATATTTATTATTAAAAATAAGTAGTTTTAAAGTATATTATTAATGAATCCTAGTATTTAGTAAAAGAAATTGAAAATTAAAACTTTAAAAATATGGTGGCTGGATGGTCAATGTTGTTAAGGTATCACCTATCTTAAGATAGTTACCATTCTGGGGACCCAGGAGTAAATCTGTGCAAGCAACTCTAGGAATTTTTCATTGATTGCCTGTCTTGGAGGTCCCTTCCTTCACAACCTGGGTGGTCAATTGTGAAGGAAGGGACCACCAAACTGATATGGGTATGGAAAAATGACTCCCTTAGTGCCTACAGGACACAGAGAGAAAAATTAAAACAAAAATTTTAAAAGAGTAGTTTAAAATAGTACAGATGTGATCATTTTATAATAATTCAATTAGAATGTTTTTAATACCTAACAACAACTTATTTCTCTCTAGGTAATTTGCATTCCAGATGTTCCTTCTTTATATCATGTTCCATTATTCATGGAAGATCAAGGCTTGGTATCATTTTTTGTTGAAAGATTACACTTACCTGTTCCAATTCCCTATCCAAGACGTTTAATGAATAAGTGGCAAGAACTAGCAGAAAGGTCTGATCATCTGACTAAAATAGTCTCTATTGCCTTAGTGGGAAAATATACCCAATTGAAAGACTCTTATGCTTCAGTGATCAAAGCTTTACAGCATGCTTCTCTTGCCTGCAATTATAAATGTATATTAAAGGTAAAAGCATTTGTATTAATAATTGTTTTTATATAAATTCTTTAAACATTTTTATGAATATTTAATAGAATAATTTATTTATAATTACAATGGAATATTTCGAAATAATTCAGCTCTAATTTCCTATTAAAGTTAATTGATTTCTATAAATAGAGAGAAAAGTATAGTATAACCTCTGAATGGCAAACACTGTTGGACTGAGAAGTTTGTTCACTAACACTATTTAAAGGTGTTCACTATTAGGAGGTACATGCTGGCAGCAGTACTTTTAATGTGATCATCATATAGTGAAGAATACAATGGATTATGAAAACATTAAATTTGTGTTAGAAATGTGAATATGTTGAAAAGTATAAGTAGATATATTATTAAAATATTTATCTAAATATATAAAATTACTTGTCCTGACTGACTGATTGAGTCACTGATTCATCATTGCCCAGAGCAAACCGCTGAACCTAAAGAGGTGAAATTTGGTACACAGTTAGAGTACCTCATGGAAACGCACACTAAGAAGGGATTTTTTGAAATTCCCCTGCGGGGGGAGAGGGAGAGCATTAAGGCTTAACTGGAAGAACAGCTTCTACTGTACTATTTTAGATGCAATTTTTTGTTTTCAACAACATTTAATCTTCATTGAGTGCTTAGGTGTATTAAATTGATAACATTCCAGACATTGTTATAATATTTTTATATATTTTGATTTTTTTAACCAGATGTTTGAACCGTTTTAAATTCGAATTTGTTATTGCATATTGGTTCGATTATAGAACGATTGTAAACGTTCAAGAAAATTGATCAAAATAGTTCGTTTGATTCTCATCAATTCTCATCATTCAGCGATAGGTGTTATATAACAATTACTATGGTTGTTGAAATACTGAATATAAATGGGGTTTGCTTGCAAAACCTCTGCAGGCAAAGTCATGGGTAACAGCTAGTACTGTATATTATCTATCTTTTTAGCTGTAAAAATCTTGTTTTAATTGAATTCTAAATAGCAAACAGGTTAGACAGTATGCTTTAAATGGAACATAAAAATTATGTCAAAACATAACTGTTGATTAATTATTAATTCATGGAAAACAACATGAGTAGAATAACAAAAAAAAATAAAATAAAATGAAACTGTTGTTACAAACAGAAGGGTGATGAAGGTTGGTTTAAATAGTGAAAGTTCAAATGTCCAGTTATGAAGACAATTTGCTGGTCACTTTGAGGGATGGGAAATGTATTCAGTATTCTTGCATTTATAACATCATTTATGATCTAAGTTACTAATAAAAATTGATATAGTGATTTGTCTGCTTTGTAATTATCGAGTAGGTGAATTTTTTGAACATTTTTGCTTTTTTCAATAAATGATTATAAATTAGTTATAATCATATAACTAATATAAAATAGTTATAAAATATTACATCTAAGTCACCACAAAACTGTTAAGATTATAAATGATGTCATAAATACCAAATTTCTTCACACACTGTAAAGTGGCTGACAAAATCATTTTTACTATATAACTTTTGAACTTTTACCACATAATTGTGCTGTCATAATTGTTTGTAAAAACACCACATAAACCCACTGTTTTACAAATATATAAATAATCATATTGTTTTTCAAGTAGCCTGTGAAGAAAGATCAGAAGAAAATTATGATTGTTGTTATTCATTTTGTTTCTTTATTCTTTAAAATAAGACTATTTCTCTATAATTTCTTAAATTTTATATATAGCTACTAAATAATCTATTAAATATCTTTTTAGTAAACTGCTAATAATAATAAAGAGAGTAATAATCAAAACATTTTAATCTTAATTATTCGATAAAAATTTGAAATGTTACATTAAATGTTAAAATGTGATAAATTTATAAATTTTTGTAGAATTAATCACTACAGCTCAGTTATATGGTTTAATTTCTAAACTTTAAATTTCTTAATAGTATGTAGAGGCTGAAGATTTGGAAGATTCAATGAAACAAAAGAATCCTGTTCGTTATCATGAAGCTTGGCAACAATTGTGTGTTTCAGAGTAAGTAATTTATTTGAAAATGTTATTTTAAAAAATTTGCTTACATTATATCGAAGAGGATTGGGAAGATAAGTGAACCTCGCAACATAACTACTAATGTGCACCTTCTTAAAAGTCATCATCTTCTATATGACCAGTCAGGTTCCAGGCACTATCATCATCTTATGTCGTAATCTTCTCTTGAAGGACTACCTAAATATTTGAATGGTAATCCTCATTCGAAGGACTACCTCGAGTGGTGGGAAAATGCCCCTATATATAGAATTCATAAATTTCATTGACCAATAATTCTGTAAGTTTTCAAATTACACATGTGTTCTTTATATTTTTAGTTTCAAAATCTAAAAACTAATGATTTTGAAATACTAAGCTTTGATTGGTCAATTTGTATTTAAGATTAAGATGGTTACTTTAAGTGCAAAATGCCATTAAAATTTGGTATTTTATGTTGTGCAATAATTCTAAATAATACCAATTTCATCTAATTTGTGATTGGCATCTCAGTGTAAACCCAAAGAAAGCAAAATATTAGACATGAAATAGTTTCCTAATCTTAAATTTTGAGTTAGTGAAATATAATTGTAAAACTACTTTGATTTATAGAAACACAATGTGTTGGAAAAAAATAAAATTTATGTTAAGCAACTTTGATTTATTGAGTCTACTGTATAAAAGTTACAATTTAGAAAAACACTTTACAAAAGCTCTTAATTATTCTTAGGGTTCTGTTTAAAAATAATTTTAATTAATTAGTTGTTTCTCTTTGTAAAAAGATACTCCTTAAAAAGAATCAGACAAATTTTCAACCTGGATCTTAAAACAGAAGTAATGATAATAAAAATCTGTTTAGAAGAAATCTAATCTGTAGTAAATTATTTTAAGTGGAGTAAAAAAATTAATGTTAATTGGATCAATACTGAAAATATTTTCAAATAGCATAAAATGATAGCTTGATTGACTGTATAGTAAGATAACAAAATAACTCACATTGGCTTAGTCAATGTGAGTTATTTTGTTTGGAGTTCTTTGTTACTTTATTATGTAAAAATTGTCTATAAACATTCTTTTATTTCTATTAATTATAATTTATTTGTTAATTAATTAATTAATATAGATTCAATAACATCTTGTTATTTGAATCTATAATAGTTTGAAAGCAATTAAATTAAACTCATGTTTTATCATGTAGAGTACAGGGTGATAAATGAGAAAGAAATAATGAATTTATTAGTAAAATATTTTTTAAAAATTATAAGAAATGGTTATTTATCATTTACTGAAATAATAGGGTACAGTGGAACCTCGGTTATACGTTTGCTTTAGAATACATCCAATTCCGAATACGTCCTGTTTGGACGAAACAAATTTTGCTCAGTATACAACTTTTGTTCGGTATACGACTTAATTCAATTATACGCGCCATCTATGAACAAGTAGCACTATCAGTGTACNGTTAATGTTTCTAAAATAAATCTAAAAACATTGTTCCCAGTATATCGGTAGCAATGTTATTGTTATGTTAATAAATAAAGAAATAATCTAACATGATTGACTTTCTTAAATGCTTATAGAAACGTTGCAGTTATATATAACTTTTTAATCAAAAACATTCAGTTGCTTTCCGGGCAAAATTATTTATGTTTAAGAAACATATTAGAGAAGTTTTAAAAAAAATTATGTGGCGTTAGCTGCTATGAGATTTTATTTAGAAAATAACGTTTATGTTGTTAGTTATAATTAAAAAAAAAAAAGCTTAATTTAGAGGATAAAGAAGAGATTTTTATTTTAGTAAACTAAAATTTTGTACGAGAAAAAAATTTCATAACTGAAACTTTTTGAGATATGAATCCATCCCTTAATATCTCCCGAACCAATCGACTGATTTTCCTAAAAATTTCTGAAAACATTTTCCCCTAATATATAAACCCCTCTCATCACAGAAATTATTAAGTTTTAAAGTAGATGGAAAAAATCCTGCAACATATACACACAGACACATCCATACATAGGATCATTTTTTAACCGATCTCTAAACTTTTCCTCTGTTATACAACATCCGGGAAAGATAAAATGATTTCAATTAAAGTATGAACAAGTTTCACAAGTTTTAAAGGAAATAAACTATAACAAGCGATCAGTTTATTAATATTTAATTTGTTAAATACAACACACGGCGTTTACTGACGAAGTAAATGTTTAATCATTTTGTATGCAGGATGTAGTAGTGACAAAAAAAATATTGAAATTCGGAACATTTTCTGCTAGAAAACTAAAGTAAAATAACGTGTAATAAAATAAAATAAAATAATACATCGAATCCAGACATTCGAAAAACCCCCAGGAAGTTTTTGGAGAGTCGTCTGTCCCAGATATGTCGAGCCCCATCTTTTACCATCCGATCCTCCCATTGTGATCCTGGCGAACCCACGATGGGCTTGTAAAGTAAAAAAGTCTTCTTAGTGCCCACAGAGCGGAAAGAGTAAAAATAAATAAATAAATAAATAAAATAAATCGTAGATAAAATTAATAAAATAAATAACTACAGAAATAAAGTAAAAAATAAAAATAAACAAATAAATGTCTGTTAAAATTAACTTTCTTAAAAGGACTGCCATGTGGTAGACAAGCTGTCTGTGTCTCTATGGTTGATGCAACCGGATTTTTTGCATGCTTTAAAAATCTCCAATTTTTCCAGATATCTCATAGTGTGCATATTAGATGTGGATCTGATGATGGTTGCCGTCTCCCATTGTACTTGTGTGTCCTGATGTTGCGAGTAAGCTGCCAGTGTCGTATTATCAAGATTTTTATCAATTGTGTATATATGTTCTTTGAGATGTTGTAAATTATGCATAGTGGCACCCATGTAGACCAGTTTTGATTTGAAACATTGGACAATTAATTTGTAATAAAAAATTATTAAAAAATATCACAAACAAACAACTAAAATAACAATTAATAGTAAAACATCAACAGCACACCACGATATATAAAACTAACCTCCAAAAAACCAAAAACAGTGCGTTTCCTCCAATAAAAAATTGTCACAAATGTTTTCAAACATAAAGTTCTTCCTCAGGTGAAAAACGGACCAACATTTGAAGAAAAATTCGATGGAACACTTTCTGAAAGAGCTCTGTAAAAAATGATTCAAAAGAAACCTCATGCAGGTGACAACATCGTTGCGCATGCGCCTTCCTCAAAAGTAGCAATTTCTTTAACATCTGTCGTAAATAAATGCTTGCCACGCTGTGGATAATGATAACTCCTCCTTACTGTTAATACACTTATTATCTTGGGCAGTTTTGTATATATAAATTGCCTCCATCCATCTCAAATGCTCCATATGCTGCGTGGTGCAGATGATCTTGGCCTTGTCAAATATTGGCTGGAAATCCGGATCTGTGGCGTAACATGCCAAAGTGGTTGTAATTCTCTTGTGGAGTATGTCTGCCACAGATGTGTTGTTTCTTTAATCAAAGTTTTTTCGATAAAATCCAGTACTGTGACATGCATTCCAGTAGGCTGTCAGATACATCTTTTTGTTTATTTCCTTTTTACATGTTATCTAATATTTTATTATTCTCTTCCAAAGAAAACTGCTTTTGTTTTTTGTTTTTCTCCATTTTTTTTTCTTTTCTTTTGTAAACTAAAAAGGAAATAAACTGTAGAGTAATAACATCAAAACAAAACCATAACTAAGGATTAAAATTAGTGTTGCCAGTTGAACTAGACATTAAAATTAATGTTGCTAGACTGACATAATATTCATCATTTATTAAAATGAATGATTTATGCATTTATAGATTTTGTTATAATGAAACTATTCTTTTGTGATGGACAGAATTTTTTATTATGTTAAACTGAAATTTTCATTATAATGGTATTTGTTAAATTGAAACATTTTTGCATTGAATTGAACAGGAAATTGGTGGGGGATTCAAGATATATTCATTATACTAAAAATTTCTTTAAACTGGCATTCATTATACAAATATTTCACTGTATAAGTTTTACATATTGAAATATAAAGTATGAATATTGTGAAATTAATAATGTTATGATGGAATATTTTATTTAGGAGTGTGCTTGGGACTTCAATGTGCTGTAATTGAATTTGCCCGAAATGTTCTAGACTGGAAAGAAGCTAATTCTACAGAATCTGATAGTGAAACAGTTAAACCTGTGGTATGTATTATCTCCATTATTTAATTTTAAAAATTAATAAATGCATTAATATTTTAATACTTGCAGGTAATAGATATGCCAGAACATAACCCTGGAAAAATGGGTGGCACTATGAGATTGGGTAAACGACAAACTTTATTTAAAAATAAAGATTGTATTTTAAGTAAGTTTTTTTTTATTAATTGTTTTTAAAACTTAATAAACAAAAGTATTTTGCTTTTTATATTTTAACTGTTTTATTATATGTAAATCCATCAAAATTTCTGAACTTTTACAATTTCTTAAATATTTCATTTTTACAAATTTGATAAAATTTTCATGAATTTTTATTAAATTTTTATTTAATATTATACCAAATAACAATAAAACAGTATCAAATATTTTTGTTAAACATTTGCTCTTTAATTAGAAATAACTAATGAGAAATTAATCTGATTTTTATTTTTGAGTTATGGTTATTGTTTAAATTATGATTCATTTGTGTCATTATATCTACTTTGTGTTTTGACTGTTAATTTAAGAATAAAATATAAACTGTCTGGAATGAAAAGTCTCATTTTTTCCCCTTAATTAACTGTAAATGTTTTAAAAATTTTTAGTTTGATTGATTTTGAAAACAATAAAATACAGCTTAAAAATTTTACTGATTGAAATCATTTTCAGATTTTAATGATAATTTATTTTAATGAATAAACACTCATTTTATCTATTTTGCTTTCAAGTATATTAACATGTAAATAGTTTATTTAAATTACTAATATTAGGCTTATTATTTGTATTAAAGAATTATGATGCTAATATATGATGCTTATATACATAAAGAATTATGATAATTATGATGCTTATATACATTTTCAAATTTCTGATTGTAAACAATTTAAATGAAAAAATATTTGATTATAGACCTATTTTCTCATCAGTTATATAAAATTATACTTATTTAATTAATTGCATGTTTTTTAAAAGTAGGTTTGTTATTAAAGATGCAAATATATAATTGAGAAAAGTAGAAATACAGCAGAGTGTCATTTATCCGAATCAATTGGGGACTGAGGTTGTTCGGATAACTTATTTTAAGAATAACCGATTATGTACGAAAAAATATCTCATGTTGAAATTTTTCTCCGTTGTGTGTCACTTCGCGTTGAATTTTCGTCAATGTTAAGCCTAATGTAAACTTTTTAAAATAATAATCGTGGCTATTGTATCATTAAAAATTATTTCTTTATTTTTTATAAACAAAATAAATATATTGAAAAATATAAAAACAAAAAAAAATTATACTTTAGAAGTTAATCTAGTATAAAAAATGTTTGATTCAGCACAACACAGTCCTCAGAAAAACACCACACAAAAGTGCCAGGGCTGCCAGCTAAAACACACATCAACAAAAAAATATTGGAGTAGCCCAAGATATAGCCAAAGATTGCAGCGCCACAGCACTAGTGAAAATTTAAATTTGCCAACTGGAATTCTTTCGGATAACCGACTTTCGGAAAAACGACGCTCTACTGTATTATACAAATACATATTTACAAATTTTATACAAATACATATGATACAAATAAATATTTTATGAATTTGTGATAGAAAAAGAAAATATAGAAAATTATGCATGCATTTTTAAATAGTATTCAGTTTTTTATATTTATTTATATTCCTGATAATCTATATATGTATAAAAATGAATGTGTGTGTGTCTGTCTGTCTGTCCTTCATGCATTATCACACCGTTTATCCGATTGCTGTGAAACTTTGGGAAGTTGTTTAATATACTCCCATGAAGGTTTCTGGCATAGTATGATTGCCATGAAACTTTGGAAAGTTTTTTAATACACTCCCGCAAAGTACATTTATCCTATGATAGATGGCGCACGTGTATACGAGCACTCTGTGTTCTCTGTGTTCGATCGATTTCAAATTGTGAAGACCATTTCTCCCCTCCAAAAAGTATCTCTATATATGCATTTGTTATTTATGATATTTGTAATAATTTTTGTTTAATATTATTTTAACCTTTTTTTATTTTTTGCTAATTATGAATTCACTCGAACTTTGTTAAAACCTTAACTGTATCCCGAACAACAACCGAAGTTTAGGAGGAAATTCGCCTATTTTACCGATCTAGGGATCCCTCCTTTTCCAAATAATAATATCAACTCAAAATAATTTAAAAAGACAAATTACAATAAAACGGTTTATTATCCAACTATCAGAAATTTCACAACAAGCCAAGGAAGAGAGGAAGGAGCAATTAAATAATCAAAATTATAAAGGATTTTAAAAAATATATCAAAATGGGGAATATTGTACTTCTAACAATCTCTGCGAGTATGTGGGCTAAATTTAAAGAATCCATGCTTCTCACATGTACAACTGTATGTGGCCAGCTCACGCGTCGGAAAACTTTCTAATTTATCTTTAAAGGAGGAATCTAAAAATTTTTAAAGGGAAAGGAGGAGGAAGAGCCACCAGAGTTGTTTCAGGGTTTGGCTTCCTGCTGAAACAAGGTTGAAGAGAATTGATGAAGATAGGACTTACACTAGCAGGAATTTAAAGAACTAGAGGAGAGACATTTACAGCAAGAAAAAGAACTCAAAGAAAAGAGACTACATATGATGGATACTCTCCTGGAAGTTCTTAAAAATGTTTCAGAAAAATAAGTTTCAATTACCATCATAAAAAGGAAAAAATTTTTCTGACCCACTTCTTATGATATGACAATAAAGTTATCAATTCATGGTGATCAAAACCTTATAATCTGTTTGTCCTAACTTTTCTTTTGCAAACTGGAAGTCATGTTCAATTCAAAAATTGTCCCCCAAAAGGAGTTAGATAGAAGGCTGGCATGACACTTTGCTAACGGAAAAATATGATGTACAGTGGCAAGACACTACTAATTTGAGGTGGAGAGCCTATATTTTAAATTAAAAAATTAAAAATATGATTAAAAATTGCAGCCTGGAATTGTGACGATGTGACAATAAAAAATTGCTCATATTTTGTATGTTGATTTTCTGATTTCACCAAATTTCACACAGAATTTTATTGCACAACATTGTTTTGAATGCCATTGTTCCATTTATGTAGTGAAATATTTGTACACACACTAGAGTAAATTCACTATAACTTTGGACTATTATCAAAGCTAAGCAGCTTTTCATACATTTATTATTATAATGTATAATAATAATTTTTTAAGAGTAATTAATTAAAAGTTTAACATATTATGCCTACTCTGTACTATATTTTCTCATGAATTACTTATTAGTGTTCAGCAGTCCATAGTTTTTACAATGGTCCAAAGTTAAGGTAAACTTTGCTATAGAATGAAACACTAACAAGTTACAGCTTGCACTGAATGTCAAGTAGAAGTGCTTTTTTCAGATAGTGTTGGTTTCATGGTTACATGTTGCCACTTCATGCACTATGTCTCATTACTTTTCTGACCTATCTAGCATATTTATGTAGTTATGTAAATGTTTTTATAGATATATAATAGAATTTTAATGAATTTAAATCATATAATTATATTTAGTGTTATTAATAACTTTTATCAGGAAAACTTTATGGTAATCAAGATTATATAGAAGAACGTCATCGACATCGTTATGAAGTAAATCCAAATTTTGTTGCTGATTTTGAAAATGCTGGTATGTTGTTTGTGGGACAGGATATCAGTGGCCAAAGAATGGAAATTATGGAATTACAAGGTATTAAGAAACAAGGTGTAGTTTGTATGTAATTATTTTTATTCAAAGGCTTTTCTGTGGACAGTTACAAAAACTTTGATTTTTTTTTGTAATCTAAAACGGAAACTGTAAGGCTTGCTCCTATGTTGTTATATAGTAGGTTACATCAGACTTAAGCAGTTGCCCTGGACAAACTGCAACATAAAAATTTCTCTGACACTGCTTTGTAAAAGATAAGTGTCATGTGAGTTTTTGATGAGAATGACAAATACTCATTTACAATCAACTGAACTTTTATTAAGTTCAAAAATAACAAGAGAATTTTCAATCATTACAAGATCATTGTTGAACATGTAAGAAAGTATCATCCTAATCTTGCCTGAAGGATTAAGTGTATTTTTAAACTTGGTTGCTGGACTGTATGACCTTGATATCATTTCTCTTTTCAACTGGTGATAGCACACATTGGAAGGGACTAGAGCCATTCTTTGAAGTTTAATGATTTCTTTAAGGATTCTTCAAATGTCTTTGCTTTCTTTCTCTCTCTATTTTCTTTTTCATTTGACTGATGATCCTCAATTCATTTTTGCTCCAACTCACTAAGTGCAACACTCTCAAGGTGAGTGAATGAGTCTGTTGTCTTTATGTCTTTCATTCTGTTCTTTTCCTCCAATCTCATGGTTCTTTTCAAAGTATTAACCAATCAAGGTTGAAGTTTTACTCAACTGGTCCTTCTAGACTAACAAAACAATTTTACTGTTTTTACCATTTTTGGGTAAAAGGATAGCATATGACACAGCCAGCTATTGTCTAGGTTGATCACTGAAATGAGTGGAAAAAACTTCTGCAAAGGGAGTTAGGCCTAAGTGAATTTGGTTCTTTGTTCCAACTAACCAAGTTTATTAAATGTAATAAATTAATTACTTAATTTATAGCATATTTTTGTCTACCATGAACAAATTTCTAAAATATAAAAAAGTCAAAATTTCCTGTTATAAATGGTTCAATCTTTATTTAGAAAAATTAAGAAATCATTTGAGAAAACAATGGAACAAATGGAAAAGATTAGGCAATCGTAGAGATCTATACTTACACCAAATCATCCAAAAACAGTTCTATCAGGAATGCAATCTTTCATTTCATATTTATTTTAACAATGTAGTTTCATCATTTGCATATGACCCCTGTACTTTTTGGAGTTTTATCCCTAATTTTTCTAAAAGAACTTCCTCCAAATCTACAGCTATTCCAGATGAATCTGTTTAAGATATATAATGATTTTAAACACAGTTTTCCCATTTACAGACCACTGCCAATTTCAATCCTCTTTTCTTCCATATTTTTAGATATCATTATTCTTTTCTTTTTCTGAAGTTATTAAAGCTATTGATTTCCTAAATATTACTACAAAAAACTTTTAACATATAAACATTAAATTATATACGTATGTCTTATATACGTATGTATAATTTAACGCTTATATGTTAAAAGTTTTTCGTAACAAATGATTAGCGTGCTGTCTATCACTATATTCTAAATATTACTACTTTTAGTCCAGATCATATCCCAGCAGTCTTTTATAAAAAACTAAAAGCCTCTTCTGCTGTTGTTTTTTTCAGAGTTTTCTCAAGAATAACTCAGTCCAGCTTCATTCCTTAACAGTGACTCATCTCTTCCTCTCTTCCATTAATGCTACATCAAAAAAAGATAAAAAAATCATTTTGTCCAATTACCATTTTTTCAGCCATGTTAAAAAGTTTGAAATTTGCATTTACTGTAATATATATGATTCAATTTCCTCAAAACTTCTCCCAATTCAATACTGGCATCCATTATCACTCTACCATGACTAATCTATTAGAAACTATTCATTTAATACTAAAAAATTTGAACATAAATGCTGTTTTTGTTATTTACATAAATATCTCTCAGGCTTTCAATTCCATTCTTCCCAATATACTATTAAGAGAACAATTTGATTTAGATCCTGTATTTCATTCTTGGTTAAAAAATTACTTTCTTGCATGCTCTAATAAAATTAAAATAGGTGAGTTTGAATTCCTTGATTCCCATCTGATTGTGGCATCCAACAAGAATTAATTCTAAACAGCCTCTTTTCCTCAGTTTATATAAATAACATTTCCAGCCATCTTAATTCACATGTTATAACCTATGCTGATGACATTAAACTAATAAATTATGACCCTGTTTCTCTATAATCAGATTTAAACATACTATCCAAATTATTTGAAATGGCCAGGTTAAGAATTAATACCCAAAAAACAGTCACAATGTGCTTTTTGTTAACCAGAAATTTATCCCTCCTGTCCTTCATTATTCATACCAAATGTATAAATTATGTCAACTCTGTAAACGATCTAGGTGTTGTTTTTTATAGTAAACTTAGTTTCAAAACTTATGTTGAAAGAATAGTTAAATCCCTTGCCATTGTTGTGGAATCCTATGGAGATTTTGCCATTTGATATCTTCTAAAATTGTTTTACTATCCATTTTCTTCACTAATTTTCAGTTGCTTATTGATTATTGTATACCATTCTGGTCGATGGCAGCCCCCTTTCAGTTAGAGAAAATCACAAAAGAACTAAATAAAATATACCTAACCTTAAATAAATTCTGTAATTTATTTTTTACTAGCCACCCTAATGTTGCTAGGTCCAGATTGGGTTTTCCTTTATTTACTAATTGTGTAAAATATTTTGATCAGTTATATCAATTGATATTACAATGAATACGTAATGTTTGAATGGATTAGATTAAGTGTTCCCTCATGCAATTTTCATAATTTTTCAAATATTCATACACCCTAAAAAAGGGTATTTTAGATTATCTCTATCTCAAAGATCTTTTTTTATTCCAAACACTTATTACTTACACACTGATTATTGTTGTTTCAGAAAAGCATGTAAATGAATATTATATAATTATTAACTTTTTTTATTGTACTTTTTTTATGTTACTTTTTTATATTTTGTACTTTTTAATTTTTTTTAATTGTATTTTAATTAATTTTTTTTCAATCATTGTTTTTATCTGTTTTTACGTATTTTATTTGGGGTTTAAATGTTAATTACAGGCAAGAAATCTATTGTTACAAGACTTTTCTTAATGTGATTGAAATAAATAATATTGTTAATAAAGATTATTCTCAAATTTGAATCCTCATAAAAGTAATGATATATTGTGTTGCATGTATATTGTTTATAAGATTTTTATAGCTTTAAATTGATAAAATGGATTCAAATGCAACTATTTTTAAAAGTTTTATTTAAATTTATTTGTATTAAATAAAAAATCCTGTTAATAATAAAATATTTTAAAATTTAACTTCTACATCTATGCCATTTTTATCGTTAGGTCATCAATATTTTGTCGGTGTTCAGTATCATCCAGAATATGTTTCACGTCCTCTGAAACCATCTCCTCCATATTTGGGACTTATTTTGGCTTCATGTGGTAAGCTGAATTCTTATCTATCTCGTGATTTTCGACTCTCACCACGATATGGCAGTGAAGTGGAAAGTTCAGATGATGAAATTGCAGTTGTGTTGACACCATGTGACATGGGTGATTCTCAAAGTAGTGTTACGATTTTAAGCCCAAATACAGATGGAGGATCTTCATAAATTTTATTTTGTGACTTATTAAAGTTCTGAGGAATATTTACTTTTTTATTTGTTAGTCATAATTTAAAAAGAAAAGACTGGTTTTAAAGGTAAAATAAATAATATATAGTTTTAATTATACTTATCTTCAAACATTTTATAAACAATACTTTAAAACTATTTACAGTATTTATTTATATAAATCAATAATCTAAAATCATGTCATAAGAAATTAAATGAGGATAATTTGCTAAAAAATTTTTTATTTACCTATTAATCATTGAAACTAATTCATAAAAGTGGGTTCAATTATAGTAATAGTGTTGAATTTTTTGGGTTGCAAAATAATTTTTTTAAATTAGACATTGCTCTTGAAGATTTGTGAAGAAAAATTGTCTTGTTTGATTTGGAAATAGGTAACAGTGTGGTTATAGAATATGTATTGCATAAACATATCTTAATATCTGTTTTGGACAATCTGTTTTTGAACACACACTATTATCAGACACATTCTAAAATCACAGAAAGTATGAATAAATAATTTTGTATTGGAATGAAGAATGTGCTATATTTTAGATATGACTGTTACAAGAAATTATATTTTTTTTAAATAGAAATTTAAACCTTAAAAAGTGCCTGAAACTTACATTGCATTTACTTAAGAATATTATAAATTTTCAACAGAATATCATATTAAAATATTTATTAAAATTAATATATAATTTGCAAATAATAATAATATTTAATTTTTATTTAATTACATGAAATAGTCAGTTGAATAATTTATTATCCATGTTCTTAAAGTACAAACATTATTTTGTATTTAAACCATGGTTTTAAAATAAAGCTATTAATATTTTAAAAGCTTGGTTTTTGTTTTAATTGAAATTCTTGGCTATATATAAGAATTTTTTAAATAAATATTTTAAACATATTCAATATGTTTGAAATTTTTATGTTAGAAAATGAATTGTTTCTGTCTGGAATTAGTTTTCTTTATTAGATTACAGAATAAATATGAATATATTTTCCAAAAGAAATTTCCAGTTTTCAACTTACAGATTTTTAAAATGAGCTTGAATTTCTACATTATGTTAGATATTTTTTATATTTATATATACAATGAAATCTGGATTTAGCAGACACTGGATTTAGAGAACACCTATACTTAAGTAGACAGAATGTCTGTTCTCAGCATAATAATAAACTATTAACATAGTATATTTTCACCTCAATTAACTGAACACTGCTTTTTGTGATAAACAGATAAAAATTTTTTATCTTTTCTGTTTTTTAAACTTCTGTTAAGTGTATAGTACAATTTTATAGAATATTTTAATGAATATTGTTTAAAAATACTATACTTTCCTTCAGTGTCATTTTTTTATAGGAGTTGTGTTTCCTTAAACTTGACAAATGAGGTTTTCACAGTTTATTTTTAAACAGTATCATAACATTCCATGTGTGAAACATTAGTAGATTGGCATTGGCATTTCTCCCTTGCATAATAGAAAGAAGAATTAAGTAATTTTGAGAATTTTGAAGAAAGGAAAAATAATAGAAATGAGTAATTATTTAATAATATTTAATTTTTATTTAATTACATGAAATAGTCAGTTGAATAATTTATTATTCATATTCTTAAAGTACAAACATTATTTTGTATTTAAACCATGGTTTTAAATACTGATGGGCTGCAATTTTTAATCATATTTTTAATTAATTTAATTTAAAATGTATGCTCTCCATCTCAAATTAGTAGTGGCTTTTCCCTGTACACCATACTTTTCCTTTAACAATACAGTTGTGCTGGTCAGCTATCTAACATCTTTCAGGGGCAAATTTTGAATCAAAATAACATGACTTTCAGTTTGCATCAGAAGTTTATATATAGATAATCAGAGTCTTCTGCACCTAAGGTTTCCATATCTGGTCTTGGATTTCATCTGTCTAACTCCATTCTCTAGATCAGGGATGGGCAACCTTTTTCTATGTAAGGGCTGTATTTTGAAACTTTTGAAATGGCGCGGGCTGCATAACTGAGAAAAGAGAAGAAAAATGCTGGTAAATCACAATTATTTATTCATATATAATTTTAAATTAGCATAGGTATACTTAATTTAGCTTCTGGAACTGATGTAAACATAATATGAGGTCTGCTCAAAAAATATGCAGATTGACGTCATAAAACAAAATGTACTTTATGTAGAAGTTACATGTCTGGGTCCCCTTCAAAGTACTCTCCTTCCCAATGCACACACTTATCCCAACGGTGTTTCCACTTGTCCCAACGGTGTTTCCACTTGTTGAAACAGTCCTGGTATGCTTCTTTTGTAATGTCCTTCAGCGCCTTCATCGCATCTGCCTTAATCTCGGAAATCATCTCAAATCTTCTTCCTTTCAAGGGTCTTTTGAGTTTGGGGAACAAGAAAAAGTCACAAGGAGCAAGGTCAGGTGAGTAGGGGAGTGGGGAAGAAGAGTGATCGAGTGTTTGGCCAAAAACTCATGAGTTCTGAGGGCTGAATGGGCTGGAGCATTGTCATGATGGAGAAACCAGTCACCACTCCTCCACATTTCTGGCCTTTTGCAATGGATGGCATCCCTCAGACATTTCAGAACTTCAATGTAGTAAGTCTGGTTCACTGTGGAGCCTTGGGGGAGGTACTTGTGGTCAACAACACCCTTAGCATCAAAGAAAACTGTCAGCATCACCTTGACATTAGATCAAACTTGAAACATGCCGTACGCTTCATAGCAACATCACCGTAAGCTGTGTTGAGCATAGCAAATGTTTCAGTCGCAGATTTTCAAAGTTAATCACAAAATTTCACAGCAAGTCGTTGCTTCATCAGGTCATTCATTCTGAAATCCGACAAACGAAAAAATCGCATTTCACTAAAAACCACATAGCTAATCAACAAATAAAGATACCTGTAATGGGGAAATGGCTTTATCACCAGACGATCTGTACAAATCTAGCAACACCAAGTGGATTTGGATTCCCCTGGAACCAACTGGAGCCACGCAATTCAAACAGTCAGTATATTTTTTGAACAGACCTCGTATATCAAAAATTATTTGGTTAAATATTAGTCACCACTAGCTTTAAATTAGTTTTGATGTGTCTGTTAGCCGGTTTCTTGTTTTAATTTTTACTAAATTCATTGTGGGAAAAACTAGTCACATACATAAGTTGTAGAAATTACATTTGAATTTTTGCTGCATACTTCCTTAAGCTGGGAAATTGATATATTTATTCATATTTTATGCAACGAGGGCCGCAAAAATATTAGTGCAGGCCGCAGGTTGCCCATCCCTGCTCTAGATTACAGAAAGACGGATGGACAGACAAACAATAGTAGGAGGTCTACAATTTTTTCAAATTGCAGTCCAACAAAATAATTAAACAAGTCATATGGGGAAGTTTTAGATATCCTGTTTAGCAGATTAGCAGATGTGGATAGCATAATTAATAATGTCATATGCCTGGCTTGAAGAAGCTGCAGTTTAGAGTTTCACTGTGCATGTCAGATCTTTTCTTCATGATTATTTTAAATTACTTAATTATTAAAGTTTTTGATTTAGCTTAACACTTCTAGTGTCAAATTATGTTAATTAGTTATTTCATAAAAGTAGTCCTACAATTTTGATAATTCTTTGAATATTTCTGATGATTATTCTTATCACACTTTCCACAAAACAATGATTATCAATTTTTTAAAAAATTATCAAGTGTTGCAAAATATGCAACAATGTTTTAATGGTTACCTGTTTTATGTGGACACTTGTCCTAAGAGGATAAAGTCTCCAGTTGATAGAGTGTTGTTTAAATCCAGATTTTATTGTATATAACTTAGTCTATATATGTTTTATAACTGTGTTAAATTAATAACTTATAAAGAACAAATGCTACTTTTTTAAAATTAATTATTTGCTGAAAGAGTATAAATCTGTTTTTCATACAGAAGAAAATAATTTACCCATTTATATCTGATCTTTTCAAGATGCTGGATACCCCAGACATTCTGGATTATTGAGTACAGGATTAAAAAATTTATGTTACTAGCTTTTTACTGGGCTATTTTTAAGTTATACAGAATTTAATTAACAGAAGAATTTGATATTAAATATAGGCAGAATCTTATAGTAACTTTAATAACTATTTTTAATTTAATTTATTTTATAAAATTGTAATATACTTTTGAATCTCTCTGCTTCTAATATCAAATATCATTAATTAATTAATTTTTTATTGGCTTAAAATTAGTCTAGTAAAAATCTTGCACATTATCATTATTTGCTTTATTATTTAATTTCGTAAAATATCTATAAATGAAGCAATTACATTGAAATATTATTTCCTTAAAAATTTATAAAATGCTTCTTTAAGCATTTTAAATTGTCTGATTAAACTGATAGATATTATGATTTTGAACAGAAAATATCTTCTAAAATTTTCAAGAATACTGAGAGCTGTAAAATTGAATTAGACTTTTTTATTCATAAATTTCTGTTATCAAGCATCATTAATAATAGATTGAATCGGTCAGGGAGATTGGTGCGTTTTTGTTAACACTTCGTTTTACTGAGGAATATTTTGTTTATTGTGTTTCTCGAATTTTATTTCTACAATGTTTAATTTAAAATTAACCCAATTACTACTACTAATGTCCGGAATTGAACCGAATCCAGGCCCTCTTCAGAAAACGCCACCCAAAAGAGGAAGACCTCCAACAAACCGAACAACGCAATCGTCATTCAACACTAAACCAGCTGAAGGTGAAATCAACTTAATTACCGAATATATTCAACAAAGAAGAGCAGAGTCAACTATCCAGGTTAGTGAAAATTCTACTTTGAACCCTTCAACCGCAACTTCAAATGTGGAAATATCAGACACTTCAACCTCACTTATATGGTCGAAGATAGTAGATCTGATTACGTCTAGTAATGAAAAAATAGAAAGTCAATTTGCTTTAATTCACAAAGAAATTACCACCATTCATAATGAAATCAGTGACTTTACTGGACAAATTCAAATCATTAAAGATAGAAACGATAAAATCGAATCGGAACTTAAAAATTTAAAAAATCAGAATGAACTTTTACAATTTAAGTTTGACGCCATGCAAAACAAACTAAATAATAATAATCTAATAATCTATGATTACTCAAAAATTTTCAATGATGGAAATGAAGAAGAAATATTGAGGTTTTTAAATAATTCACTCAATATTCCATGCAAAATGAATGAAGAAATCAAACTAATCCGTAATATTCCTAATTCCAAAATTAATATTAAATGTTTAATTTTAAAATCTGATCAACTGAGAAATGAGATATTGATCACCTTTAATAAGCGTAAACAAAACAATTCATTGGGACCATGGCAAAACTTAAACATGTCAGTAGATCTGGTTATTAATTCTCGGAAAAGAAGAAAAGCTTTATTACCTTACTATATCGAATTAAAAAAACGAAATATTCAGGTCAAATTACGAGACGATTTCCTTATAATTAACCAGAAAAGAATAACTTATAGTTTCTTAATAAATCAACTAGTAAATGCAGAGGATTTTTTAGAATATACGACTTAAATAAGTCCGATAATTGCCACTCTCCTAAAATAATCAATAATGAAATTGATAATAATAAAAATCAAGAAAATTCTTATTTAAATATAATAAACT
>NW_019385312.1:112333-133886 GCF_000671375.1 Centruroides sculpturatus | reverse complement strand
TGCGTTTTTGCTAACACTTCGGTTTACTGAGGAAGATTTGTCAATTGTGTTTCTTGAGTGTTATTTCTACAATGTTTAATTTAAAATTAATCCAATTAATACTACTAATGTCCGGAATTGAACCGAATCCAGGCCCTCTTCAGAAAACGCCACCCAAAAGAGGAAGACCTCCAACAAACCGAACAGCTCAATCGTCATTCAACACTAAACCAGCTGAAGGTGAAATCAACTTAATTACCGAATATACTCAACAAAGAAGAGCAGAACCAACTATCCAGGTTAGTGAAAATTCTACTTTGAATCCTTCAACCGCAATTTCAAATATGGAAATATCGGACACTTCAACCTCACTTCTATGGACGAAGATAGTTGATCTGATAACGACTAGTAATGAAAAAATAGAAAGTCAATTTGCTTTAATTCACAAAGAAATTACCACCATTCATAATGAAATCAGTGACTTTACTGGACAAATTCAAACTATTAAAGATAGAAACGATATAATCGAATCGGAACTTAAAAAATTAAAAACTCAGAATGAACTTCTACAATTTAAATTTGACTCCATGCAAAACAAATTAAATAATAATAATCTAATAATATATGATTACTCAAAAATTTTCAATGATAGAAGTGAAGAAGAAATATTAAGGTTTTTAAATAATTCACTCAATATTCCATGCAAAATGAATGAAGAAATCAAATTAATCCGTAATATTCCTAATTCCAAGATTAATATTAAATGTTTAATTTTAAAATCTGATCAACTGAGAAATGAGATACTGATCACCTTTAATAAGCGTAAACAAAACAATTCATTGGGACCATGGCAAAACTTAAACATGTCAGTAGATCTGGTTATTAATTCTCGGAAAAGAAGAAAAGCTTTATTACCTTACTATATCGAATTAAAAAAACGAAATATTCAGGTCAAATTACGAGACGATTTCCTTATAATTAACCAGAAAAGAATAACTTATAGTTTCTTAATAAATCAACTAGTAAATGCAGAGGATTTTTTAGAATATACGACTTAAATAAGTCCGATAATTGCCACTCTCCTAAAATAATCAATAATGAAATTGATAATAATAAAAATCAAGAAAATTCTTATTTAAATATAATAAACTGGAATTGTAATGGTTTATCGAAAAAAATTGATAACATTGAGTTTAAACAGTTATTAAATAATAATGATATAATTGGTCTTACAGAAACTTGGTTAACTTCTCCAGATAAAAAGTTTAAAGATAAATATGTGGAATATACTGTGTTATCAACTATGGCACATAGGCCAGTTGGGCCCGGTCGTCCATATGGTGGATTAAGTATATTTATCAAAAAAAATATAGGCATAATTAAGAATATACACAAAAATGATAACAGTATATCGATTATAATCCAAATTACCAACCCACATATGCAATTTTTGCTAAACAGACTAGTAGGCATTATACTGGTTTATGTCCCTCCAGATCAACCGCAGATTTTAAATGATATTTATAAACACATCGAACAATGGAAAATTATTACCCCATATATTATTATATTAGGAGATTTGAATGCGAGAATTGCCCAATTAATGGATGTGAAATATAAAGGACCAAATTCAGAAATTCAAAATAATCGTAAATCCAAAGATAAAAAATATAACAAAATAGGTCTTCAATTATTAGAATATATTAATCAGTTACAATTATATATACTGAATGGTAGAATAAAAAATGATTACCCGGCGGAATTTACTTGTCTTACTAATTCTGGCTGTTCTACAATTGATCTAATAATATGTTCAGAATTAATTACAGACTTATGCAAATGTATTCAAGTATTAAACTATGATCTCTCCGACCATTTTCCTATAAAAATGTCTATTCTAATAGCAAATAATCAACTATATAAATCTGAATCAAAATCACATCAAATAATCAAATATAACTACCAACAATATCAACTAATGATTAGTAATAGAATTGGACAACTAACGAACTATCTTCCAACGGAAGGAATGGACAAATATTCTCGTTTTGAACTAATATTAAAAGAATTTATACAAATATATAACTCAAAGTATAATATAACGTATAAATTTAAAAAGCCATGGTTTGATTTAAATTGTTACAAACTTAAAGTACAGAAGAATAAAGCTCTAAAACAATTCAGAAACTGTTACTCAGATATTTCTTTCAACCGTTATAAACAGTTAAAAACTTCTTATTTCAACTTACTGAAAGTAAAAAAATTAAACTACTTTAAAAAACTTCAACAACAAATGATAGCAAACAAAAATAATCAACTTTTTTGGTCATCAATTCAGAAATTACGAAAATCTTGTCTAGAATGTCAACCGGATATAGATATTTCAATATGGTCTAGTTATTTTAATAGATTTCCGGTTATTGAAAACTCACCAAATAATCATCAAACAACCGTAACGAATGACTTTTTTGATGCACCTCTTACCTATGATGAATTGGAATACTCCATTGGAAAACTAAAAATAAAATCATCGCCAGGTCCAGATTTAATTACTAATAAATTCATCAAACTTTTACCTCCATCAGGAAAACATGTACTACTTGAAATATATAATTATTTTTACGAACAATTAATATATCCGTCATCTTGGAATACTGTAAAACTACTTATGATCCATAAAAAAGGAAATAGATTATCACCAGAAAACTATCGTCCTATCGCTCTTCTATCAACTTTAAGGAAATGTTTCACATCAATATTGGCATTACGATTTCAAAAAT
This sequence comes from Centruroides sculpturatus, assembly GCF_000671375.1. Lineage (NCBI taxonomy): Eukaryota > Metazoa > Arthropoda > Arachnida > Scorpiones > Buthidae > Centruroides > Centruroides sculpturatus. The sequence goes on along the minus strand of NW_019385312.1, from coordinate 131,127 downwards.
GGACGACAAATCAAAAACTAATTTCGAATTTACAGTTTGCTTTTATAAAATCCAAAGGAACTGAATCGGCCATATTCTTATTAAACTCACTAATTCAAATATACTTAAAGAAAAAACGAAGAAAAATTTATGCTGCATTCATTGACATTACTAAAGCATTTGACTCTATTCACGTACCCTCTTTGGTTAACAAATTAAAAGTATTTGGTGCAGGTACCAAATTTACAACTACAATTAAGGAACTTTTTTCCTCATACAAAATCAATATAGTATACGGAAAACAGAGATATCCTGAAATTATAATAAATCGTGGAATTTTACAAGGTGAGCCATTGTCTCCCTATCTATTTAATTTTTATATTAATGAAATAGATAAGTTATTCTTATATGATTCAGAAGGCATTAATATATATGAAAGAACATTTCATTACATTCTATACGCAGATGATTTGGTTTTGTTGGCCCCAACAAAAGTTACTCTACAGCATAAAATTAATAAAGTTAATGACTATCTGAAATCTATCTATTTAACGATCAATACTGATAAATCAAAAATAATAATATTCAGAAACAATATTAAACTGGCAAATAAAGAGAAATCATTTTATATAAATAATCATCCGTTGGAATTGGTCAATAACATAAAATATTTGGGTATAATTTTCAACTGGAACGGTAAATTCCAAATACATATGAAATATCTTAATAATAAAATTACACAATTAATAAATAATACTCTCTATTTAGGAGCTAGTTTAAAAATCTCAAACTTAAATCTTCATATGAGAATGTTTAACTCAATAATAATGTCAACTATTTTATATGCCAGTCCGATTTGGGCCATTGATTTATTTTATAACCTGGAAAAATTCCATATTATCTATCTACGCAAAATATTTAAACTCGAACGTACTATACCTGGTTATGCTATTCGCCTAGAAACAAACAGATGTCAGATTTTTCCATTCTTTATGAAAAGATTAATCAGATTTTACTACCGTTTAATGCATTCTAAAGATGATAATATTACGTTTTTACTTCATATAATGAAAAATAAAATGGAAAACAATAATACCAGTAATACAACTTGGTTCTACAAATTTAATAAAATATTACAGTCATTTGGTGTATCTACTATCTTACTTGACAACTCGATTGATAATTGGAATAATGCCTACACTATGATGATGGATTCAGCGATTTCACAATCGATAATTAGTGATCAAAATTCTCTACTCAATTCAACATATCATCCTTGGTACTTGCATATCTTAAGTTTTCCCACTCAATCAAACATTATCACAATGAATACAAATTTAAATATTAAACGTATATTACTACAATTGAGACTAAATAAATTCTCCTTAATTGTGAATAATAATTATATAGATTTTACCAAATCATGTTATTGGTGTAATTCCAGCAGCTTTTCTGCATTTCATCTAATCAGAGACTGTACAGCGTTGAAAAAATATCAGCAACAATTTCAAACTCTAAGAATATTTTCTTCAAATAATGAATTTGATTATAGATCCAAACTGGGTAATTTAACGAAAATAAATATGTATAAAATTGTTAATTTCTTCAACCAAATTACTAATGATTTGAATGTTCAACATCAGAAATAACTTGTGTTCATTTAATTATTTATTGTTTTTATATAAATAACTAATTTATATTTACTTATTATTTGTATTGTTTATATCTTAATCATTACCCCCTGTAACAAGGATTCCTTATTATGAATAAACAAATTATTATTATTATTATAATAGATTGAATCATGATTTATGATTCAATCTATTTAGAGAATTATGCAATTTTATAAGTTTATATATAATTAATAAAAATATGAATTGTAATTATATTTGTAGAATTATACAGTTGAAAAACTTTTTAAATAAGTTTTAAGTAATTGCATTTATATTTCTGTATTAGATATGTAAAATCTTTATTAAATATCATTTAATGTTATGAATTCAACAGAATATTTTTATATTTAGTTTTCAGTTTAAATTATTTTGTAAAAATATATTATTCAGTTAACATGAATTTTAACAATGTATTCTTGTCATGAATTATAAGTGGGTTACTTATACTATATGAATAAAACAGTACATTATTGTTTCCCTTTTCAGACAGATACCTAAATATATTCATCTAAAAATATTGGCAATATTTTGTCAGTTTAAGCTATGCAATCTTTCATATATTAGTTTATTCTTGAAATGATTGTGTATTGATGTAATGATTGTAAATCTGGTTAATAGATGAAAATACAAATGAAAGATATTTCTTATAGAATTTGAGATAATAATAGTGATAATTTGACATTAAGGCTTCTGTTTTTTGAAAAATTAATTCAGTATAGAAATGTTATAGACTATTGTATCTTTCATTTATATAAATTTACAGATTTTTTTTATTGAAGTAAGTTTTTATATAGCAATATTGTTGATAGGTGATTTATTATTGTGTATTTTAAATTATTAAAAGAATATTAGTTGTTTTTAAATAATTGTTGTCCATTTTAAATAGAAAACTTGAAATCTTCCATATTTATATAATAAATCAAGTAAAAAAATAAATTAAATTAGAAACTATGGCTGAATTATGCAGAACTTCTCTAAATTAAATTTAGAATATAATATAATGGTTATAGTTTATAATTATAGACATGAACAATTAGTTTGTTAGATTATAAAAAATAAGTATATTAGAATTTACATTGATGTAAAAACTACAATTTATTTATTTATTGCAATTTTATTTATTTTAATTAATTTATTTATTGCAATTTTAACATCAGAAAAATAATTAATAAATTTACTGATAAGTTTTTATAGCCGTTAGTATAACTGCTTTAAACTTATCAATATATCAGTATATAAAAATATTATAATTGTCAAAATAATGTAAGTTATTTATTAATAATTTTCAAACTTAGGATGTATATATGGATATAAAAACTAATCTTTATTAATGTTAGTTTATAAAGAACATTTTCAAAACTTTATTGTAAGTTTAGTTTTCAATTATTTAGAAAATATGCAATGTTTTGTTTCATACATCTGAAATAATGATTTTTTTTAATAGATTACTTTTTCATAAATTTTTCAAGTATAAATTGAGCTGAATAGATTTACTTGTAAAACTGCTTTATCAACTTATCTGTTAATTAACTACTAAAAGAAAATCTTTGAATATTACCAGATTAACAATTAATTAGAATCTTTGTCAAGTGAAATTTTTATTAACAGCATTAAGAGTTTGAAAAAGTAACATAGAAAAAACTTTTAAAAACATAGAAAACTAATTTATAAAAAAAATTTGCAGTTTTCTAAACCTAACTACAGTGGTACCTCAGGTTACGAACGCCCCAGCATACGAAATTTTCAGGATACGACATGAAATTCGAACATATTTTTGCTCCACGATACGAACAAAAACTCACCATATGACGTTACATTAGTTCGCATTTTTCATTTGTTTTTCTTACTACAGTTATTTTTTTTTAATGTATTACTTGGCTTTAATTTGAGTATGTTTTTCGCGTTGGAACGAATTATTTGGTTTTACATGTAATCGTATGGGAAAAGATGATCCACCTTATGACATTTTCATGATACGATCTCAGTTTCGGAACGGATTAATTTCGTATCCTGAGGTACCACTGTACTCTAATATTTTAATATTTTCAGAAAAATATCATATTAGTAAATCACGTTACAAAAGTCTATCACTTCATATTTGAATTAAACTTTCAAGATTATATAACTATTATAACCAAAATGCACTTTTTAAAGAATGTTTTCAATGTTTTAATTTAAAATCAAAATGTATAGATGAAGAAATTGTTTTTCACAAAAAATAGTTTGCATAAATTCTTTAATAATAGTGCAATTGATATTAATTATATTTTATTTCAGTACTTAAGAGTATAAGTAAATTCTTACTTCAAAATTTTATTAATTATGATAAATTAACTAATTGTTAGAGGAATAGAGCCTTCATAAAATCTCTTTGCATTTCACAATTTCAGTTATTAAGTAATGATTTTTATACTTTGGTTTTAGTCATAGTTTCCAAATTTCTTGCTGATCTTTGATGATATTTGGAATGAAAAAAATAAAACCTTTATGCTATATAAAAAATTTTTAATAATAATAATTATATGGCTAATTTAGACAATTTAAAAAGTTCTTCCAATGAAATGTTTAGGTAATAAAAGTAGAGAAGTGTTGTTAGAGGTATAATATTAGAAAAATTGTTATATCCTTCTTTCACATATTTCTTATTTTCATTTACATCTTTGTACATCTTAGCAATAACATTTCCTTCATATGTTAGTTTTCTATTTCAAAATATACTTGTGCCTTTTAAATTTAAAAATGCTTGCTCTTTTTTTTTTTAAAAAACATATTCATTCTCTTTGAGTTCAACATCAGTTGCAATATCAGAAGCCTACAATCATTATTAGCTGAAGCTGACCTAAAGAGGACCAAAAACCTTCCCAATTAAGATTAACATGATTTGGCTTTCGTAACGAACAGTAATATAAATGTATGTTGATAATGGTGCCACGATTCAAAGATTATAACAAGTAATAAAATATTTTCAGTTAATGGAACATAGAATTATAATTTCAAATGAATATTATAATTTCAAAGTAAATAAACTTTGAATGTTCATTTGTATTTACTAAATTTATAATAGTTTGAAATTTCATCTGATAAAGATGATGGTATATATTTTATGAGACAGGTTCAATAAATAAGAGCACTTTTATTGTAAGAAAATGAAAGCACATAAGCTTCATTTTCCTACAGCTTCATGAGATAATCTCTTATCTCATTTTTTGACATAATCTCTGCCTTCTCAACACACTTTCTGCAGTGGTTCACTGACTTCTGGATGATACTATAAAAAGTTTCTGGGCATGTCTGCAGTTAGGTATGCACTGCTGCCTTCACAGCATCATCATGAGGAAAATGTTGACCTTGTAGTGCATCTTTCAATAGGTGAAAAACATGAAAATTGCAATGACAAAGTCAGGGCTATACAGTGAATGGGGAAAAATCTCAAATCACAATTTCTGGATGTGCCTTTAGTCACATTTGATGTATGGAATATTGCATTGTTGTGATGATAAATGACCTCTTTCAACATTCCTCAGTACTTGGTTCTGATTGCAAATTTCAGTTTTTTAGAAAGTATCTTGCATTATCTGTCTGCATTGACTGTAATCCTTTTTTTTTTTATAATGTTCCAGAATAGGCCCTTCGCATCAAAGTAAAGAGTGAAAAGCACTTTTCCTGCAGGAAATCATTTTAAATTTTTTGGTGGAGGAGAAGACAAATACTTTTATTTCCTACTCTGTCTCTTGCCTTCTGGTTAACAATGGTATTTCCATGTCTCATCACCCATAACAGCTCTTCTTAGAAATTCATCTCCTTCTACCTTGAACCTTTGGAGAAATTTCACACAATTTTATTTGCCTTTCCTTGTGCTCTGCTATGAGTCTTTTGGGTATCCATCTAGAGCAAACCTTGTAGTTGAGTGTATCATGGATTATGGAATGAGCACTGCCAATGCTCATGTTTATGAGGACAGCCACTTTAATAATATAATGCACCTATCACTCTTGATATGATTGTAAACTTGATCAACTGCTAGATATGATTACAGTAACTGGTCTGCCAAGATGTGGTTCATCATCTATTTATCTATTTTTGTTTGGCTTCCTTGAACTTTTGAATCCTCTTGAAAACTTTTTGGAGCATATACATGACTCTCCATATTGTGCAGACATCTTGCAATGGATCTCACTAAGTCTAACACCATCAGCTGTCAAAAATCAAATAACAATTTTCTGTTTGATTTTGGTACAGTTTGATATGCAAGATGCCATTTTGTAAACTATATAATGTATAAAAGTGTCATCTTGCAGAGATGATTATTGATTCAGGACTCATTACTATATACACTCGACACGAGTTGGCAATGACGTTTTACAAATTATAGGAGTTTTTTTAGCGTGTTTGTACGAATACTGTTGCAATTTTTTCGCCGTCATATAGGAATCCGAACGATACGAACCCGTGTTATAGGGGGGTCGACTGTATTCTTTTGACCTGATTATCTCAATCTTACACACTTCTAAATTTTTCTTTAATAGCATTACTTACCTTATTTATTGTATATGCCTCATATTTATTATTTACTGATATAGTGATTAAAATTTATACACTGCAATCATAAAGTTGCTCAGCAGTGGTTAGGGAAACAAGAAGGGCTTCCAGTAATGAAGTCTCAGACAGATTGTGCATTGAAAGAGTTAAAGTTAGAGTTGAGATGTCCACTCAGCCAAGCCATATGAGTGTGGTCCACTGTGAAGTGACTTTATGATTGCATTGTAGTGTTGATACAATAATATAATTATTATTCTCACACAGCATCTTTGTAATAACTATGTTTAAAAACTTTTCTTAATTTAAAACATTTTCCTGTTTGTAAAATGTGAAAATATTATATTTAAAAAGCTGCACATTAATTTTAAAACTAATAAATGTATATAGACAAGATGAATCAAAAGTAGATGAACAGTAGTTTGAATAGGGATTGTGTAATGTATTATATTATATAATATATTATTTTTTATGATTTATTATAATTTATTTATTTAGTTTTTACTGTATACATGAAAATTGAATATAATTGCATATGTAATCTCAAAATAAATATTATCATTTACTGTTCATATACTTTTGGTTTACCCTATATATATACCTTATAAAAACAATTTATATTTTTATATAATTTATTTCAGATATGATTGTGAAATCAAAATTATTTGATTGTTATATGACAATTATTTGATTTATGAGAATTAAAGATATTCTCTAACTGCTTTACAGAACTTAAAATATATTTAATACAGATGTTCAAGACAGTTGTATTAAATATATTTTAAATTCTAGTAATGTAGTTTTATCTTTAATTCTTATTTGTAATTTTGGAATGTGTAATAATTTTTTGCTTTTTTTTTGATTTATGCATTTTATAATTAAAAAACTTAATATATTATCTGAGTCTCACATTTAATACATTATTAATATACCACTCACCAAATAAACAATCACTAGTTCATAACCAAACAGAAAAATTCTTGCTAAGAACGTTTTCATCTATATGTAATAGACATCCTCAGGTATTGACAATATCGAACTAACGACTAGTAGAATAAAATGTTTTTACAAAGAAAGTTTAATTATTGAAGATGGCTTCACCAGCCAAGTCCTATCATAAATCTGTTCTAAAACTTTGCAGAACATCGGCTAAATTAAACTTTCTTTGTAAAAACGTTCTATTCTACTAGCTGTTAGTTTGATATCGTCAATATCTGAGGATGTCTATTACATATAGACGAAAACATTNATATATTTAATTATAATAAAGTTACAATAAATTAAGTTAATATATAATTATATATACAGTACCTAATTTATATATAATTAATATATAATTATATGTACAGTACCTAATTTATATATAATTATATGAACAGACGATACTAAACTCAATTTATCCGCCTAAACGTCCGTAGCGTGGCGCTACGGACGGCGGGAAAGTAGTTCGGCTGCCCGATGACGTTTTACGTATTATAGGAGTTATTTTTACCGTTGTTTACGGATACTGCCACAATTTTTATAGGAATCATAACTATAGGAAACGGTTTTATAGGGGGATCTACTGTATTCTGAATGTAATATATTTTAATATATTTAATTAATTTAAAATATGTTATATTCAAAAACATTTATATCATTTTGTAGTTTTAAAAAACATTTCTGAAAGTGTTGGCTATGAGCTGCTGTTGGTCTTTGGGGAAAAAGCAATGATTTGTGGAAAACTTAGAAATTAGAATATGAAATAGCAAAAAAGGAATAAATTAAAATAAATTTGATTATTTTTTTATCTTAATAATGTAGATTTAAATGATATTTTATTATATTCATACTTCTATTAATATATATTTCTGATATACTGTATATATTTCTGAGAAAAGAGTATTAAGTGATATTCAATGCATAATGGAGTCATTGTAGTATTTGTATGTAGTATATGGGTTAAAATGTAAATAAGAATAGAATAAAATTCTTCCTGAATATGAATGAAAATACAGTAGAGCGTCGATTATCCGAATCAATTGGGGACTGGGGTTATTCGGAAGGTCGATGTTTCAGATAACCGATTATGTATGAAAAAATATATTAATTTATCCCATCTTGACATTTTTCTCAGTTGAGTGTCGCTTCGCGTTGAATTTTTGTCGATGTTAAGCCTAATGAAGACTATTGTATCATTAAAAATTATTTTTTTATTTTGTACGAACAAAATAAATATATTGAAAAATATAAAAACAATAAAAAATTATACTTCAGAAGTTAATTTACCATCAAAAACGTAAAATATTTGAATAGCCCAAGACATAGCCAAAGATTGCAGCGCCACAGCACTGGCGAAAATTTAAATTTGCTGACTGGAATTCTTTCGGATGATTGACTTTCGGATAATCGACGCTCTACTGTATGTTTTGTTTTTCCATAATTATCAGCTGGCTTAGAAGCAGGTGCTAATGCATTTGATAATGCACCAAAATACTAAGTTCTCTTTCCATTTCTTCAGCAATTAACTGATTCAACAAGCCATTTGTGAAATGGCTTGTTGAATGAGTTAATTTTTATTGCTGAAGCTTTATCTTATCTGCTTTTTTTTAGAATTGTTCTTATTATGGATGTTTGTAAATTGAAAGAAGTATTCACATCAACTTGACACTTGCCAATTTCAATGTAATACTTGTAGTTCCATATCCAGAAAAATGCATTGCATTTTTGAGTCATCATCACTTACACATTTTTTTCCTTACATAATACGTAGAATGCAGTAAAAATATATGACAAAAATCAAAAGCTAACTGAATACAAGATCTCCAAATGAATTACTATGAATGAATGACTGAATGCTTCAAATGAGTCAATGAGTCAACTAGTGAAACCAACTAACATGTTTCCATAGAGCACAATAGCAAAACAGTGTAGAGTGAGGCCACTTTAATATATAGTATGGTATATACAATGTTGTTTAACAGCGATGAACTTGTTAAAATGCTGTTTGTGATGAAAACTATTATGCATGCTCAACATTCTTGTGTAATAGAATTCAGTCAGCCTTAAGAAAATAACTGAAAACTGGTCTGTAACTAGAAAGTTTTGGGAAAAGTTATGTAAATGTGTGATGATTATTATTTTAAATGGTGGTTATGAGATGGATTAATTTTCTTGCAGATTTTGAGAGAAATTATATACTTAAAAGGAGAAGTTATTAGTATATGTCAAGTATTTTTAATCTTTTCCAGAAAATTGTTTTTGTCCTATTGATTAACTATTGGTAATTCAAACTGAATAACTATAAATCATTTTTATAATTAAAATTAATAATATTTTTAAGTAACTGTTAATTTTAATAGAGATTTAACATGTTTTTTGGAAATATTGTTTATCCAACTATAATTAAAATTGCTGAGGTTAGTTGAATAATGATCATAAATAGCTGAATCTTGAATTTTTCACATCATATTAATACAAAATATTTTATCAATAACATTTGAATTTATTTCATTTTAATTTTGAATTTCAGAAGTAATTATACTGTCACAAATTTTTGATCTCATATCTTTAAGTAATCTTAAGAAGAAAACACTACTCCTTTATAGAGGTCCTTCCTTTATTTTAACTACACACAACGTTTTTTGAGTCTTTGCTAGTTCATCATCAAGACTCATTTGAACAAAAGAACATCTATTCAAACATTTTTCTGTTACAAGTTTAAAAAATGTCTTTGTGGCAAAAAGTAGAATGTTATCAATTTTAAAATTTACTAAGCCTTTAAAGTGCTAGTTTTAAAAAACTGAAACTCAAAACACTAAAAAATAAAACTAAACAGTTTTTTAACTAAAAATAATATAAAAACTAAAACTGAATTGATCCATTAGCTGAAGCAAAATAGTCTTGTTCAAAACTGCAATTTTTTTCATTTCCTATCTCCTGCTTAATTGCTTTCATTTCAGTGAAAGAATTTAATTAATTTATTAATTCAATTAATAATGGCATTTAATCAGAAAACAATCTTGAAAAAATTCAAATAATTATAATTACTTTTTCATGTAATATTGCCTTTAATAGAATGAAATTAATGAAAAAATAAATTTTATAAAATACAGAACATTTAAATTTGAATAAAAAGTGAAATTAAACAATATATTAAGTAGAAATTTTTGCGTATACACTATTAAAATAAAGAAACTAGAATAAAGATTAAAAGTAAGTATTTTTATTCTTTATTTTGGTTATTTATTTTATTTTTAACTTTTATTTTGTTACATTGTTTTATTAAAATGTGTAAATGATTTGCCAACAATAACAAACAATAATATAAAATTATGTATTTATATTTTGTTAAATTAGCAATATTAACTAGCTTTAACAAGTTTAGAAAACTTTTTCTTTTTCAAATTGAAGTATATTTGATTTCCAGAGAAACGGCAAAATATGAATACTTTTTAAACTTTATTGATAAAATAGAACTAATAATTGAAAATTGGATACATTATCAGTTATGCATGTGGTTTATATTTAAAACTGTTTTGTGTCTTATTAATGATACATACAATCAACAAAATGTTAAAGATTACAGATACTATGTCTGCATGCAAGGTTTTTAAAAGGGTGGGATTGAAGGAATGTTCAAGGCTTCACAAATGTAGTATATTACAATACAGGAATATAATATAATAACAATACAGTAGACTGAGACGTTGGACTGGTACAAAATAAATATGTTATATACAATTTGCTTTAATTTATTTTTTCCAGGTGGGAGTGATTAAACTCCATTTGTGCACAACTAGATTAAAATTACTATTATAATTTTAGAAAGTTGGAAAAACAACTTTGAAATGTCAAAATATCGATAAATGAACAACTAATATTGGTAGATTAGAATATTGAAGAAAATTTTGCTTTTCCATACTTACTTATTAAATAGATTATTTACTGTTGCATAATTATTCTATAATTATAAAAGGATTATAACGAAATGGTAAATATTCCTTCTCAGCATTATAAGATTTGAATTTAATTATAAAGTTATGTATTAAAATAAATCCTTAATAATGTTGTTATAAAATAAGTTTATAAAATTGTTTAATTTTCTTGAAATAAACTATCTACTAATTACTAAAATAACATTTACTATAAATTTTGTTTTTTAAAGGCAGACATATATTCTAAAATACTATTTTTATATTTACATGAGATGTATTATTGTGAAAAGTTCTATAATAAACTTATAATGTAAAATTTACTTTATTGTGTTTATATTACTTATTATTATTAAGTTGTTAATTTTTATTATTTAAAAATTATTATGTAAATAAATGTACAAAAAATATAAAATGAAGCATTTTATAAATCATTATGTGTACATTTAACCTTGATATACTAAAACTTAATATACTGCTCAAAACAGTTATAGGATACTGTAATATTTGCTTACCATAAACTGGTTCACAAGATTCATTCACAAAAACTCTTGGAAATAAAGCCTTTACCAGAAGTATTTTTTATTTTTCAAATATTGACTTAATAATAATCAATTATGTTGAAATACTATTTTTTTATATAAACTAATGACCATATAAATCATAAGAGAAGAACTAAACTTTTTTGTGGACAGTAAGTGTGATTTTTGGAGAAAGTGATTTAAATGGTATGGTATGTGTAGCATTATTCAATCTGAGTTATGTAGACTAATATGTTAAAATCAAATTACTAACACATTTTTCTGTAAAATAAATCTGACATATATCCTCTAATTATTTTGAGCAGTGTAATTTGAAAATGATTCTCAGTAGTACCATATCTGTTGAGCCATACTTTCTGGATTCTCAAAATATTCTAATATGTTTATGAAACTTCCATACTTTGAGGATTGAAGGAATGTTTAAGGCTCCACAATCCGATTAAAATAGATTGTTTATATTACATTTATACATTATAAATATGTAAATTTCATTCAAATTGTTTCACTATACAGTATTTCTTTAATATTAATTTAGTACAAACAATTTTTTGTGACTGTTGTAATTGTTGTTGTAATGGTTCTTATATGTTGTTGTAGAATGTGTTAAATGTATATCAAAAATTAATGTCAATAAAAATAAGACATTTTTTGCTGTAAACAAATTTTCTATATATGAATAGATTTTCACAGAAAATTATAAACTATTTTGTTTCATATGTTAGCTCAAAGATCCAAAACGCCGAGTAGAAAAAATACCAGACTGCATTGTAGCTTTACTGCAATGCGTCATGGTCGTTTCTTGTTTACTCTACTGTATATAACAAATAAGGAAAAGTACATAAATAAATATGTGTAATAAGTAAGAACAACAGTAAACTAATTTATTTTAGCAGTAAGTGAATGATTTATTTAGTATACAAGTTGGAAGGGAAACCTTCCAACTTGTATACGAAATAAGTAACGTGTCGAAACCAATTGGATTTACTGTATTTATTTGCGAGAAAAACGAAAATAAAATTCATTTCTGTGTCCGGTCTTTCCAAGCAGTTTGGTGGAGTCGTTAAGCAAAAAGCCGACTCCGACCTTATCCTTTTTTAAATTGACATACTATGGTTCCTTTTATAAGAAAGATACCACTGCTTACCTGAATATTTTTTTGTAAAATTTTTCTATAAGAAGTCGTACTGTACTAAAATTGATGGTGGGAATTAAAAACGGATATAACTAATTTACCTTGGAAAAGCTTTCGAGTGCGTAAAGAAACAGCTTAATCAGCCAAAATAATTCCACTTTTATTAGTTAGTTATCAAAAATTAATTTAAATGAAATAATTTTAAAGAAAAAAGTTAAATACAATAAAACGCAAAATACATCGATTTGATGAATGACGTAATAAATTAGTCCGTAAAATAATTTCTCCCGCTCTTGCTACTACGAGAATAGTTAATTTCCTACTGATGCTTGACTAAACTCAAATATATACAGGTGAGAGGATTTTAAAAAATGAATTTTGGAAAAAATATCAGTCATCTTGAACAGATGCGTACATTTCGTGTTCTCAGAATTTAAATTAGTGAATAATAAGTTGAAACAATCCTATTAATTACATTTTGCAATTTTCTCTCTCTGATTTTTGCAGTTAGATTCTGATCTTGGTTTTATTTTATTATTATTCTTCTATTGACTGTTTTAAGATCAAATAATGCTATAGAAGCAATGATAAATAGTCATAAATAACTCGCAGTCAATAGAAAGGCTGTGAAAATATTAATTAGCCAAATTACTCAAAAAAAACAATTGATGTCCAAAAAAATCCGAGTTGTAAAAAGTTATTGTTCCAAGTAAAAATTATGGCAGCAGAAATGAAAGTCAAATTTCTTCTTAGACGTTTCTCTTTGGCAAAGATAAGTTTGGCGCTTCGAAGCCATACCATAAGCACGGCTGTTATGTATGCATAACATTGGAAAATATTGGAATCGTGCCATATTTAACCCTCCAAGTTTTTTGCAAATATTTACATTTTCAGATACCCTGAACCCAAAAAAGTCAAAAAACGGGAAAAAATTTCTTGAATGTGTGATCTGTGTCGGCGTGCATTTCGTTTAATATCTCGGGATGGGGTAATGATTAAGAAACTAAACTTGGCTTGGTAGCTTGTGTATAAGGAGCATTGATGCTATGAAATTTTGATGGTTGAACGTCAATTGGATGGGGAGAGAGAGGGGAACTGTGTTATATCTGGAGCGGTATCGGACGTAATGAAGAATTTACTTTCGAGCACCTACAACTTTTTATAACATTCATCATTACCCTCGAAATTAAGCTTTTTGCCATTTTATAATAATTAATTATGTAAAGTCTAAAAAAATAAAGTGTCATAACCGATGGTGCCAAACTCAATTTTAAATTCTTTTGCCGGGAAAGTTACACAACTTCGTTGCTGGATTTTTTTATTATTGTCTTTTCACTTCGCGTTCTTGTTTTAGTAATATGGTGAAGCTTTCGAAAACTAATTTCATTGTTTTTCTCACACATTGAAAGCTGGTCAGACGACTGAGTGGAAGCGTCCCATAAAGGATTCAGGATTGAATTCTTGTCGAGACTACTGCAAAAAGTTTCCTATCTACAATTCAACGGTGTATCGTTCTCCATCCTATACCTATGCTACATCAGTGGCTAAGCGTATTTAATCCGTAAACACTGGTAATCGGCTCGGGCTGGCTAGTGAAGTTTACCGGGTTTTCTTCGCATCGATAATGCCGGAATAGAGGCCAGTTTTCCTTAAAAACCCACCCGGCAGGCACATTCCCCGATTGACAGATCGCCCCCGTGTTTCACTAATACCAATCAATCAATACACTCGCGCATTGAAAACGTCATTTGCTTCTTGAAGTGACTCACACGTTACTTAGTGTCAATTTTTTCGCGTAGCGTACGAGCTATGAAAAAATAATAAAATATAAAGGTTAAGAAATTTTTTTTTTATAAATGCAAAGTCAGCGCGTTTAAATTAATAGGTTTGGTATTTTGGTTACGGCAACGCAACACATGGACATTGTTCCGAGGGGGATTACCTCCTGGGAGGGCTTTTATGGAAAACTGCTCCCTATTTAGATGCTACTAACGTGAAGAAAACACGGAAACTTTACGTGGTCCATCTCATCAACGAGTTGGCCACACAATCCTACGACCAGCTAACAGTGTTCGGTGGTTTTATCCACTCGGTTACTGCTGGGCCTTAAATTAATAAAAGTTATTTCTGAAAATATAAAGCGTGTCGCATGATTTGCGCATAACATTTTGGTGTGAAATGGCCTTTATGGTAAATATCATTTTGATATCTAAATTTATCAACGTTTCCGTTTTCTAAAAACTTTCTTTAGATTTAGATATTAATAGATTAGTGTTTTTCAACCTTCTTCAATATGCGACCCCTTTACAAGTTAAAAACTGCTGGCGACCCCCAGGGCCATATTTAGTGTTGCCACCTTTTCAAAATCGCTGACCCGGACAGCAGGTGAGGTTTGTTCGAACAGAAGTTTTTGACGCATGCGCAATGTCATTTTGTAATGCGAAGAATAAGTATAATTATAAAAGAATAAGTAAATAAATTAAGAAAATATAACTACAGATGACTTAGCTCTATTGGATATTGGAGTCGTGTACGAATAGAAGTCGTACAAGCAAAAACAAAAAAATAAAAAAAAAGTCAACAGGTTCCGCACGGTATTCCTGGATAAAATTTGTAGTTCCCCGGACGGTGAGTCGATTCCCGGACTGTCTGGGTGAAAACCGAACGGGTGGTAATACTAGCCATATTAAAACTATATCAGTGATTTTAAAAACTACGTATTTAATTTTCTTTCTGTTGAGATTTAAATATCGATCGAAAAACCAATTGTACTGTAAAATAAACAGGTACAGCCTTCTCACTAAAATTGCAGTTTTTTTTGTAGTGTAGGATCTACAAACATTTGTCTTTTTCTTTTACCCGCAACCCCCCGTGTAAGGCTTTGCGACCCTCCTGGGAGTCACGACCCACAGGTTAAAAATACTGTAATAGATTAATTAAAAAGTATTTTTCGTACTAAATATTTTACCGGTAATAAAGTTCAAGATCGGAGTCGAACGAATTTTACCGACTCGGACTCCACAACACTGCTTCCGAGTGCAAAAATTGGCCTTAAAATTTACGAAACATACATAGAACACCATTATCTCACATCACCAAACCAGCTTCCATTTTGGCGAAGTGGTCAAGAGAATGTATATTTTTCGCTCTACTTTGTAACTGTGGTTCGAATCAACTTCGAATTAAAAAATTTATAGATTTATCTAAAGGATAAACCTATAAACTTTTTAATACTCTTAGAGTTTAGTAGGATTGGAAACACACGTGCGCGCAAACAGACGCACACGGTCGTCATCACATAAATCGCATTGTATAAGACACAAAACTGCGTTTCTATTTAATTTAAAATTTGAAAATCTGAAGTTTGAGATGATTGCAATACCTGTTTTTATCAGCTGTATGAGTAGGCGATAAAGAAAAGTAACACCGTGATCTACCATGGCTGCAAAAATAAAACAATCAGTCGTCCGGAGTGACGGACTACACATAGTAGAGTCGCGCAGTGAGAACGTGCTGAGCCCATACCCAGTCTGTGGATCGAAACCACTCTCTGCTATCTGTCCCATTTTGTTACTTTCTCCATCGAACATCGTTTATCGTTTTGAGCATTTTAATTTCCTAACGCAGTGGAAACTGGATGTTTTTGCTTTTTTAAGATCGAGACTAATGAAACCGACTCCGATATGTTGATCGAGGGCCTTGCTTTTTCGTTGTTCGTTAGAAAACAGAAACTTCGGCCATTGCAACGAGTGAAAACGACGTTTTCGTTTTTATTGCGAATTTTTCTCATTCAGAGATTTAAGTTTACGGATACACGAAAATGTACATGCATTTCACAAAAAGTAAAATTTCAATTTAAACGCATAAAAAATTTACAGGTTACAGAAACGACAATATTACAGCAAGTATTGGACACTTCCAAGCTAATCAAGTTGCTGTAATTAATAAAATAGCTTAAACATAATTCGGAGAAATTATTAGTGTTCTGTGCAGTAAGCAGAACAGTCATTACGTGCGTGTCGAAGATGAATTCAATATAAAGATGAAAAAAGTATAATTTTGTAGTAAAACAATTAAGAAAAAAGAAATCGTTCTCTTTGAAGAATGGAGGTGTAGTGCATAAAATAATTATTAAGATCAAATTAAAGTATTCTTAATATCAGCAGATCGAAAATCCAACTGACCTTGGCAGGTTTAGCACCCAAGTCAGACGTTGCAGGATGTAAAGTTTGCAACCATCGATCGTCAGCCAATAACTTATCTGAGAAAATTTCAAGAAATTTCGAAAAGCAATCGTTCGAATTTAATATGAACCGCGATAGTTTAATCTGCGCGGTGGCGATTAACTGCTATCTGACGATAAACGTAAAGACACCCGTGAAGATGCAAGAGTTGAAGTTGTTGGTATATATAGGGCCGCCCGTTAATGTTTAGTGTACAACTTCGGTCGTACATATTCTAAAATTGGAACGATACAGAGAAGATTAGCATGGCCCCTGCGCAAGGATGACACGCAAAATCGTGAAGCGTTCCATATTTTTTTACATCTAATGTATTCGAATCGTTTCCGCGACGAAATGAACCTCTCTTACCAGACGAGCGGTATATCTAAAAACACACGTTTTCCATTTTCTGAAAACTTGTCAACGCTTTCTTCTTATCGAAATAAGTATGTGATTTTAAAGGTAATTTTCGAAATATTTCTCTGAATAAATTTAAGCCATTCCCAGGAAATACGAAATGAAGTATTGAAACTAAAAAGAAATCGAAATTTTACAAATTGACTTTTGCAACATTACAGATATAATTTCGAGCGAAGGTCATATTCAAAGATTCCTTGCGTGTTTATTTTGAAAATTTAAAAAGTTTTTAACATTTTGTTTAATTAAATAAATGGCGAAAAATCAAAGGATTGAAATCATTTCTATTTACAGTTATACTTGAATTTTTCATAAATCCTTCTTAGATAAAAACAAACATTCATAGTAAAATAAATGCTTCAGTTGGAGTGACAAGGAAGAAACTAGTTATGGTAGGCCTACACGACATGTTTTTCATCGATGTTTAAAAGTTGAAATTAGAAACAGAGTTATGCTAGTTGGAGTTGCTGTTAGATCCAGTCATTTCATTGTGTAAAACTGCGGAGTATTCATCATCGGATATTATTTATATTAATGGCAGAGAATTAATTTCACTCTAATTTAAGTAGAAAGTATGAAAAGCCGACAGTTTAATTCTTCTGGCAGAAGCAGAGTGGCGCAGTGGGAGCGTGCTGGGCCCATAACCCAGAGGTCGGTGGATCGAAACCACTCTCTGCTAAAGGTTTCATTTTGCTACTTTCTCCATCGTTCGTCGTTTTGAGCATTTGAATTTCCTACCGCAGTGGAAACTGGATGTTTTTGCTGTTCTTAAGTTTGTAACTAATGGAATGTTTAATTGTTTTTTCTTCTTGTTTGTAGTTTCACGGATTTCACTCCAAAAACGCTGTAGTGAGTGGATACTGTTATTTCTTATTAAAATACAGTCGACCCCTTTATAATTACGGTCCCAATAATTACGATTTTTATAAAACTGCGAAAAAATTGTGACGGTATCCGTAAAAAACAGTAAAAAAACTCCCTATAATTATGTTAAACGTCATTGGGCAGCCGAACTACTTTCCCGCCATCCGTAGCACCACGCTATGGAGAGATTTCTATCGTCCGGACAATATTATATAAATTATATATAAATTAGGCACTGTACATATAATTATATATTAATTTTATATAAATTAGGTACTGTATATATAATTATATATTAACTTACTGTAACTTTGTTATAATTAAATTTATAATTTTTGCCATCTAGCGTAGCGCCACGCTACGGAGATTTTTACGCTAACTATCGTCTGTACAGTATGTAAATTAAATACCGTAAGTCTAATACAGTACTGTAATTTTATACATTTCTTGTGAAAGAAACATTTCTTATTCAACGGCGATTAAAATTATTTATATTAATGATGTCTCCGAAGTTC
>NW_019385312.1:101824-112012 GCF_000671375.1 Centruroides sculpturatus | reverse complement strand
ACTGATTTAAAATCTTTGATGTCACGTAATTTAGTTTAATTGAAAATTTTGCAATAATTTTAACATTAATGTCAATACATACAAGAGCTAATGAAATTATAAATAAGTGCGTTTTATCGAGTTTTAGATGAAATATGTATAATTATAACGTCTGCCCGCTCTCAAAACTCTTACATAGTTTAAGCTAATTGATCAACATTTTCAGTAGGTTGACGTCATTCAGCCGACCAATCAGCGCGTTGTGCCATCTGGATATTTAGTCTCAACAGTTTACACAAGCTTTTAGCTGCAGGAACACATTGGCTGAGACTGACCATAGCGCTTCTAGAGAAATCGTAATTACGTAACGTAACCGAGAAGAACAATATATACAGTATATATATATAAGCGTTAAGCGGAGTCTTACTGTAGTTAAAAAATATATATATATTTTTTTTTTTTAACTACAGTAAGACTCCGCTTAACGCGGGGATGTGTTCCTGGACAACAAAGCGCTAAGCGAAAAAGCGTTAAACGAGATCATTTTAACATAGAGTAAATAGGAATAGGGGAACATGCGATCAAAAATAAACAAATTTTACTTTAATTTTCAGTTATTTTTATATTAATTTGTATAATAATATATGTTAAATAACATATAAACATATGCACACAGAAATGTAAAGTTTATTTTTTTTGTGTCGAAGGTCCTGACTTTTCTGAAATTCTTGTTCTTTTGCACTAAAGTCGTTAAGTTTCAGTTGTCGCTTTTTTCTTTCCTTAAGCAAATGCCGATTATATTTTGAATTAAATATATTTCTAAACGAAAAATTCTCAAACAGTATAATTTCACAACTTGTTTTCAGATATCATTTGTACTATTATTATTTAATTCATTAATTGTTCAGTTTGCTGCTTTATTTAAGCAGCATACATAACTATTAAGACCTAAATTATTAACTATGGGAATATTACAAAAAGTGGATCGTCAATATAAAATGGAAATTAGGATACATTTGAGATAAGACAAATAAATCCAAGTTTAATCCTATGACTTAAATGATAGTCCAGAAATGATATTTAAAAAATAGGTTATAGACAGTGACTTAAGCGACGTTTTTTGAGAACCCAGACCATGTCCTGAGACAGTTTGCACTGAACAGTGTAAATATGAGAAATTTTTTAATTATATAAGAAAAATATTAACAGTTCTTTGTGCTTGTTATTTAAATGAATCGTTTCGATTCATTTTAAATAAATGTATACTGTACCTTTTTATACACAATGTAGTGCCGACGAAAACATCAGTATGTCACTTCACAGAGTCAAGTGATGAGTAGTAGTAAGTGATCGAAATGCGTTTTGACCAATGTAGATATTGAATAAAGAATGTTGAACAATCTAGTGTTTTCGTCTGCGCAATACTGTGTTAAACAAAATATCGAATTTTAAAACGCTCTTCCAAACCAACTAAATGTATGCCTGTATTATTTATTTTAAACAGTTTTTATAATTTATTCTTACCAGTGGGCTAGCGGATAAAACTTAAACCCACTGAACATTGTTAGTTGGTCAAGTGTTCGTGCCTGGCCCATAGGTAGACTATATAGATAGACTTTCGAATTTTCACGTGTCTAACACCTAAATAGGAGCCAGCTTTCTATTGAAAGTCCTCCCGGAAGACACTCCCCCTTGGCAGATCGTTTAAGTGTTGCGTTGTCTTATCCCAACAAACCAAAATCAAACTCTATTACATTTATCATTTTACAACGATGCAAAATTACAATACTTTACACTATATTACAACATTATATTCGTATTATACAAATAATAATAACAACAAAAAATTTATGTATAGTTGTTTCGTTTCGTTTTTGGAACTATTTTATTGTTCTATGTATGTCTTGTCTCTTTAATCCGACATTAAGTTCGGTAGACTATCATTACAGCTTTCAGGTTAGACACTTCTTTTATTGTTTCGACATATGCAGTTCAGACTTANGACATGACTGTTATGTACAAAAAATATAAAATGAAGCATTTTATAAATCATTATGTGTACATTTAACCTTGATATACTAAAACTTAATATACTGCTCAAAACAGTTATAGGATACTGTAATATTTGCTTACCATAAACTGGTTCACAAGATTCATTCACAAAAACTCTTGGAAATAAAGCCTTTACCAGAAGTATTTTTTATTTTTCAAATATTGACTTAATAATAATCAATTATGTTGAAATACTATTTTTTTATATAAACTAATGACCATATAAATCATAAGAGAAGAACTAAACTTTTTTGTGGACAGTAAGTGTGATTTTTGGAGAAAGTGATTTAAATGGTATGGTATGTGTAGCATTATTCAATCTGAGTTATGTAGACTAATATGTTAAAATCAAATTACTAACACATTTTTCTGTAAAATAAATCTGACATATATCCTCTAATTATTTTGAGCAGTGTAATTTGAAAATGATTCTCAGTAGTACCATATCTGTTGAGCCATACTTTCTGGATTCTCAAAATATTCTAATATGTTTATGAAACTTCCATACTTTGAGGATTGAAGGAATGTTTAAGGCTCCACAATCCGATTAAAATAGATTGTTTATATTACATTTATACATTATAAATATGTAAATTTCATTCAAATTGTTTCACTATACAGTATTTCTTTAATATTAATTTAGTACAAACAATTTTTTGTGACTGTTGTAATTGTTGTTGTAATGGTTCTTATATGTTGTTGTAGAATGTGTTAAATGTATATCAAAAATTAATGTCAATAAAAATAAGACATTTTTTGCTGTAAACAAATTTTCTATATATGAATAGATTTTCACAGAAAATTATAAACTATTTTGTTTCATATGTTAGCTCAAAGATCCAAAACGCCGAGTAGAAAAAATACCAGACTGCATTGTAGCTTTACTGCAATGCGTCATGGTCGTTTCTTGTTTACTCTACTGTATATAACAAATAAGGAAAAGTACATAAATAAATATGTGTAATAAGTAAGAACAACAGTAAACTAATTTATTTTAGCAGTAAGTGAATGATTTATTTAGTATACAAGTTGGAAGGGAAACCTTCCAACTTGTATACGAAATAAGTAACGTGTCGAAACCAATTGGATTTACTGTATTTATTTGCGAGAAAAACGAAAATAAAATTCATTTCTGTGTCCGGTCTTTCCAAGCAGTTTGGTGGAGTCGTTAAGCAAAAAGCCGACTCCGACCTTATCCTTTTTTAAATTGACATACTATGGTTCCTTTTATAAGAAAGATACCACTGCTTACCTGAATATTTTTTTGTAAAATTTTTCTATAAGAAGTCGTACTGTACTAAAATTGATGGTGGGAATTAAAAACGGATATAACTAATTTACCTTGGAAAAGCTTTCGAGTGCGTAAAGAAACAGCTTAATCAGCCAAAATAATTCCACTTTTATTAGTTAGTTATCAAAAATTAATTTAAATGAAATAATTTTAAAGAAAAAAGTTAAATACAATAAAACGCAAAATACATCGATTTGATGAATGACGTAATAAATTAGTCCGTAAAATAATTTCTCCCGCTCTTGCTACTACGAGAATAGTTAATTTCCTACTGATGCTTGACTAAACTCAAATATATACAGGTGAGAGGATTTTAAAAAATGAATTTTGGAAAAAATATCAGTCATCTTGAACAGATGCGTACATTTCGTGTTCTCAGAATTTAAATTAGTGAATAATAAGTTGAAACAATCCTATTAATTACATTTTGCAATTTTCTCTCTCTGATTTTTGCAGTTAGATTCTGATCTTGGTTTTATTTTATTATTATTCTTCTATTGACTGTTTTAAGATCAAATAATGCTATAGAAGCAATGATAAATAGTCATAAATAACTCGCAGTCAATAGAAAGGCTGTGAAAATATTAATTAGCCAAATTACTCAAAAAAAAACAATTGATGTCCAAAAAAATCCGAGTTGTAAAAAGTTATTGTTCCAAGTAAAAATTATGGCAGCAGAAATGAAAGTCAAATTTCTTCTTAGACGTTTCTCTTTGGCAAAGATAAGTTTGGCGCTTCGAAGCCATACCATAAGCACGGCTGTTATGTATGCATAACATTGGAAAATATTGGAATCGTGCCATATTTAACCCTCCAAGTTTTTTGCAAATATTTACATTTTCAGATACCCTGAACCCAAAAAAGTCAAAAAACGGGAAAAAATTTCTTGAATGTGTGATCTGTGTCGGCGTGCATTTCGTTTAATATCTCGGGATGGGGTAATGATTAAGAAACTAAACTTGGCTTGGTAGCTTGTGTATAAGGAGCATTGATGCTATGAAATTTTGATGGTTGAACGTCAATTGGATGGGGAGAGAGAGGGGAACTGTGTTATATCTGGAGCGGTATCGGACGTAATGAAGAATTTACTTTCGAGCACCTACAACTTTTTATAACATTCATCATTACCCTCGAAATTAAGCTTTTTGCCATTTTATAATAATTAATTATGTAAAGTCTAAAAAAATAAAGTGTCATAACCGATGGTGCCAAACTCAATTTTAAATTCTTTTGCCGGGAAAGTTACACAACTTCGTTGCTGGATTTTTTTATTATTGTCTTTTCACTTCGCGTTCTTGTTTTAGTAATATGGTGAAGCTTTCGAAAACTAATTTCATTGTTTTTCTCACACATTGAAAGCTGGTCAGACGACTGAGTGGAAGCGTCCCATAAAGGATTCAGGATTGAATTCTTGTCGAGACTACTGCAAAAAGTTTCCTATCTACAATTCAACGGTGTATCGTTCTCCATCCTATACCTATGCTACATCAGTGGCTAAGCGTATTTAATCCGTAAACACTGGTAATCGGCTCGGGCTGGCTAGTGAAGTTTACCGGGTTTTCTTCGCATCGATAATGCCGGAATAGAGGCCAGTTTTCCTTAAAAACCCACCCGGCAGGCACATTCCCCGATTGACAGATCGCCCCCGTGTTTCACTAATACCAATCAATCAATACACTCGCGCATTGAAAACGTCATTTGCTTCTTGAAGTGACTCACACGTTACTTAGTGTCAATTTTTTCGCGTAGCGTACGAGCTATGAAAAAATAATAAAATATAAAGGTTAAGAAATTTTTTTTTTATAAATGCAAAGTCAGCGCGTTTAAATTAATAGGTTTGGTATTTTGGTTACGGCAACGCAACACATGGACATTGTTCCGAGGGGGATTACCTCCTGGGAGGGCTTTTATGGAAAACTGCTCCCTATTTAGATGCTACTAACGTGAAGAAAACACGGAAACTTTACGTGGTCCATCTCATCAACGAGTTGGCCACACAATCCTACGACCAGCTAACAGTGTTCGGTGGTTTTATCCACTCGGTTACTGCTGGGCCTTAAATTAATAAAAGTTATTTCTGAAAATATAAAGCGTGTCGCATGATTTGCGCATAACATTTTGGTGTGAAATGGCCTTTATGGTAAATATCATTTTGATATCTAAATTTATCAACGTTTCCGTTTTCTAAAAACTTTCTTTAGATTTAGATATTAATAGATTAGTGTTTTTCAACCTTCTTCAATATGCGACCCCTTTACAAGTTAAAAACTGCTGGCGACCCCCAGGGCCATATTTAGTGTTGCCACCTTTTCAAAATCGCTGACCCGGACAGCAGGTGAGGTTTGTTCGAACAGAAGTTTTTGACGCATGCGCAATGTCATTTTGTAATGCGAAGAATAAGTATAATTATAAAAGAATAAGTAAATAAATTAAGAAAATATAACTACAGATGACTTAGCTCTATTGGATATTGGAGTCGTGTACGAATAGAAGTCGTACAAGCAAAAACAAAAAAATAAAAAAAAAGTCAACAGGTTCCGCACGGTATTCCTGGATAAAATTTGTAGTTCCCCGGACGGTGAGTCGATTCCCGGACTGTCTGGGTGAAAACCGAACGGGTGGTAATACTAGCCATATTAAAACTATATCAGTGATTTTAAAAACTACGTATTTAATTTTCTTTCTGTTGAGATTTAAATATCGATCGAAAAACCAATTGTACTGTAAAATAAACAGGTACAGCCTTCTCACTAAAATTGCAGTTTTTTTTGTAGTGTAGGATCTACAAACATTTGTCTTTTTCTTTTACCCGCAACCCCCCGTGTAAGGCTTTGCGACCCTCCTGGGAGTCACGACCCACAGGTTAAAAATACTGTAATAGATTAATTAAAAAGTATTTTTCGTACTAAATATTTTACCGGTAATAAAGTTCAAGATCGGAGTCGAACGAATTTTACCGACTCGGACTCCACAACACTGCTTCCGAGTGCAAAAATTGGCCTTAAAATTTACGAAACATACATAGAACACCATTATCTCACATCACCAAACCAGCTTCCATTTTGGCGAAGTGGTCAAGAGAATGTATATTTTTCGCTCTACTTTGTAACTGTGGTTCGAATCAACTTCGAATAAAAAATTTATAGATTTATCTAAAGGATAAACCTATAAACTTTTTAATACTCTTAGAGTTTAGTAGGATTGGAAACACACGTGCGCGCAAACAGACGCACACGGTCGTCATCACATAAATCGCATTGTATAAGACACAAAACTGCGTTTCTATTTAATTTAAAATTTGAAAATCTGAAGTTTGAGATGATTGCAATACCTGTTTTTATCAGCTGTATGAGTAGGCGATAAAGAAAAGTAACACCGTGATCTACCATGGCTGCAAAAATAAAACAATCAGTCGTCCGGAGTGACGGACTACACATAGTAGAGTCGCGCAGTGAGAACGTGCTGAGCCCATACCCAGTCTGTGGATCGAAACCACTCTCTGCTATCTGTCCCATTTTGTTACTTTCTCCATCGAACATCGTTTATCGTTTTGAGCATTTTAATTTCCTAACGCAGTGGAAACTGGATGTTTTTGCTTTTTTAAGATCGAGACTAATGAAACCGACTCCGATATGTTGATCGAGGGCCTTGCTTTTTCGTTGTTCGTTAGAAAACAGAAACTTCGGCCATTGCAACGAGTGAAAACGACGTTTTCGTTTTTATTGCGAATTTTTCTCATTCAGAGATTTAAGTTTACGGATACACGAAAATGTACATGCATTTCACAAAAAGTAAAATTTCAATTTAAACGCATAAAAAATTTACAGGTTACAGAAACGACAATATTACAGCAAGTATTGGACACTTCCAAGCTAATCAAGTTGCTGTAATTAATAAAATAGCTTAAACATAATTCGGAGAAATTATTAGTGTTCTGTGCAGTAAGCAGAACAGTCATTACGTGCGTGTCGAAGATGAATTCAATATAAAGATGAAAAAAGTATAATTTTGTAGTAAAACAATTAAGAAAAAAGAAATCGTTCTCTTTGAAGAATGGAGGTGTAGTGCATAAAATAATTATTAAGATCAAATTAAAGTATTCTTAATATCAGCAGATCGAAAATCCAACTGACCTTGGCAGGTTTAGCACCCAAGTCAGACGTTGCAGGATGTAAAGTTTGCAACCATCGATCGTCAGCCAATAACTTATCTGAGAAAATTTCAAGAAATTTCGAAAAGCAATCGTTCGAATTTAATATGAACCGCGATAGTTTAATCTGCGCGGTGGCGATTAACTGCTATCTGACGATAAACGTAAAGACACCCGTGAAGATGCAAGAGTTGAAGTTGTTGGTATATATAGGGCCGCCCGTTAATGTTTAGTGTACAACTTCGGTCGTACATATTCTAAAATTGGAACGATACAGAGAAGATTAGCATGGCCCCTGCGCAAGGATGACACGCAAAATCGTGAAGCGTTCCATATTTTTTTAAAATTATTTTTCGTGTAACTAATCGAATCGTTTCCGCGACGAAACGAACTTTTCTTCCAGGCGATCGGGAAATCTAAAAACACACGTTTTCCATTTTTTGAAAAGTCATCAACGCTTTTTTCTTTTCGAAAAAAGTGTGTGAATTTAAAACTAATATTCGAAATATTTCTCTGCATTAACTTAAGCCATCTTCAGAAAATACGAAATGAAGTACAGTATTGGAACTTTAAAAAAAATCGAAATTATACATATTCAGTTTTGCAACATTACAGATATAATTTAAAGAATGAAAATGTCAAATGTATCTGTTCTTTGTATTTACATAGACGAATTTTTTTAAGAATTTTAAACTCTTTTAAAAACAACTTAAGATCTATTAAGTGTAGGACAAGAGGGACTTTAATTATTAACCTTTTTTTTAATTGTTTAGTGTCTTAATTACTGTTACATGTAGTATGAAAATATATTGATCAAAATAAGTTTTTTTTAAAATATTCCTGTAAATTTTTACCAACATTTGAAGTAGCTAGTAAAAGAATAACAGTGTAAACAATATCAAACATTGTAAGCTATATCATAAAATGTACAATAATAAGCTATATGATAAATAATTAAAAACATATTACAGAAACATTTTACGGTATCAATATTACATAATTAAATGCTAATAAAATTTTGTAAATATTTTCAAAGATCTCTTACACTATGATTATGATAGATCCATTTAAAGAGGTGGATAAAACATTATTAAAATTGGTAGAATGAAAGGGGAGTAATACATAAATAAAATGTAGAAATAAAATTATCATTACACATTGTTAGTTTTTACAATTTCGTATGTATATCAAATTTGGTTGAGATTTGTCTTAATAGTTCTTTATACCGAGAACTCTAAATGCCTTTCTTTAATTATAATCACCCTGTACAAACCTATAGTATGTATCAATATATCTGAAATGTTACGTATTTTCAATGAAAAAATGTGAGCTATTCATAATTTTATTATAAAATATTATTTTAAAGACGTGTTATATTATTATTATATTTAAATAAGTATTTAAAGAAATGTTTAAAAATAGCATGATTTATTTTAAAATTTTTTTGATTTTAATTACAAAACATAAAACATTGATTAAAACAGAAATAATTATGTTTTGATTAATGTACAGGGTGTCTATAAGTAAAGTATACCACTTTAGATCACTCTAGAGCAGTGGCGTGCTGCTTCCCTTGTATTTTCTAAAAAAATAAATACATAGTGTGCGATTATTTTCATATAATTAAAATTAATATTTTATTATAACCGCATTATGTATCTTATTACAAATTTCTATACTAAATGTGAAAAAAACGATAATATTGCTATTGTATATTCGATTATTAGTGGCGGAATGGAAGCGCTGTAATATCGTATACGGGACAGCTTCCATGGCCAAAATATTTGGTGTAAAGCAGCCAGATTATACGCATTCGCGCATGCGCTTTACAAAGCACCAATCTCATGCGGTTTACACACGTGCGACTGAATATCCAGATGGCATAACGCGCTGATTGGTCGGCTGAATGACGTCAAACCACCGAAATAGGAAATGTTGGTCGATTATATTTTGTGGTCGTCGGAACGAAGTCACGCAGAAATAGATTATTTTTTTAGTTGTAATATTGAGTGAGTATAAAGCAGGGCTGTGGAATCGCGTAAAAACCGACTACGACTCCGACTCCGACTACGACTCCGACTTTTCTTTACCATCCGACTCCGACTCCGTTTCATATACAAAACAAGTTGGTAAGTAAAAGGGAGTCGGAGTCGGCGGATTTTTTGACGACTCCGACTCCGACTCCGGCTAAAACACCAAAACTCCACGACTCCGACCCCGACTTCGACTCCACAGCCCTGGTATAAAGTGAAAATACAGTATAAAGTTTAGCTCGCACGTTTTCTTAAATTTATAGGAATCATTTTAAAACGGTTTACTTTTAATTAATAAATTACTACGATTATTTATTTTTTTGAACGAATTTTAACTTCATACTTGATCTTTATGTACCTCTGAACCAAATCATACACAATAGATAATTTTAATAGTGCGATTAGTGTTTTAAATTTAAATATACGTGCACATATAATGAATAACAGAAAATTTATAATTTGTTACAGATATTATTCATAAAAAGTTCGAGAAAGGATGAAATTTATAATTAAGACGAGTCAGATTATTTTTTGAATTTGTCACATGCATTTAATATAGTTAGATGAAACAATAAAATTAGCTAAGTTTTGTATACCTCTGAAAGAGAAATTTTCACAAATCTTGCTTAACAAATTATAAAGTTTAAATGTAAAAGTTATTGAACAATTTTGAATAAAGAATA
>NW_019385312.1:97516-101095 GCF_000671375.1 Centruroides sculpturatus | reverse complement strand
ACTGATTTAAAATCTTTGATGTCACGTAATTTAGTTTAATTGAAAATTTTGCAATAATTTTAACATTAATGTCAATACATACAAGAGCTAATGAAATTATAAATAAGTGCGTTTTATCGAGTTTTAGATGAAATATGTATAATTATAACGTCTGCCCGCTCTCAAAACTCTTACATAGTTTAAGCTAATTGATCAACATTTTCAGTAGGTTGACGTCATTCAGCCGACCAATCAGCGCGTTGTGCCATCTGGATATTTAGTCTCAACAGTTTACACAAGCTTTTAGCTGCAGGAACACATTGGCTGAGACTGACCATAGCGCTTCTAGAGAAATCGTAATTACGTAACGTAACCGAGAAGAACAATATATACAGTATATATATATAAGCGTTAAGCGGAGTCTTACTGTAGTTAAAAAATATATATATATTTTTTTTTTTTAACTACAGTAAGACTCCGCTTAACGCGGGGATGTGTTCCTGGACAACAAAGCGCTAAGCGAAAAAGCGTTAAACGAGATCATTTTAACATAGAGTAAATAGGAATAGGGGAACATGCGATCAAAAATAAACAAATTTTACTTTAATTTTCAGTTATTTTTATATTAATTTGTATAATAATATATGTTAAATAACATATAAACATATGCACACAGAAATGTAAAGTTTATTTTTTTTGTGTCGAAGGTCCTGACTTTTCTGAAATTCTTGTTCTTTTGCACTAAAGTCGTTAAGTTTCAGTTGTCGCTTTTTTCTTTCCTTAAGCAAATGCCGATTATATTTTGAATTAAATATATTTCTAAACGAAAAATTCTCAAACAGTATAATTTCACAACTTGTTTTCAGATATCATTTGTACTATTATTATTTAATTCATTAATTGTTCAGTTTGCTGCTTTATTTAAGCAGCATACATAACTATTAAGACCTAAATTATTAACTATGGGAATATTACAAAAAGTGGATCGTCAATATAAAATGGAAATTAGGATACATTTGAGATAAGACAAATAAATCCAAGTTTAATCCTATGACTTAAATGATAGTCCAGAAATGATATTTAAAAAATAGGTTATAGACAGTGACTTAAGCGACGTTTTTTGAGAACCCAGACCATGTCCTGAGACAGTTTGTACTGAACAGTGTAAATATGAGAAATTTTTTAATTATATAAGAAAAATATTAACAGTTCTTTGTGCTTGTTATTTAAATGAATCGTTTCGATTCATTTTAAATAAATGTATACTGTACCTTTTTATACACAATGTAGTGCCGACGAAAACATCAGTATGTCACTTCACAGAGTCAAGTGATGAGTAGTAGTAAGTGATCGAAATGCGTTTTGACCAATGTAGATATTGAATAAAGAATGTTGAACAATCTAGTGTTTTCGTCTGCGCAATACTGTGTTAAACAAAATATCGAATTTTAAAACGCTCTTCCAAACCAACTAAATGTATGCCTGTATTATTTATTTTAAACAGTTTTTATAATTTATTCTTACCAGTGGGCTAGCGGATAAAACTTAAACCCACTGAACATTGTTAGTTGGTCAAGTGTTCGTGCCTGGCCCATAGGTAGACTATATAGATAGACTTTCGAATTTTCACGTGTCTAACACCTAAATAGGAGCCAGCTTTCTATTGAAAGTCCTCCCGGAAGACACTCCCCCTTGGCAGATCGTTTAAGTGTTGCGTTGTCTTATCCCAACAAACCAAAATCAAACTCTATTACATTTATCATTTTACAACGATGCAAAATTACAATACTTTACACTATATTACAACATTATATTCGTATTATACAAATAATAATAACAACAAAAAATTTATGTATAGTTGTTTCGTTTCGTTTTTGGAACTATTTTATTGTTCTATGTATGTCTTGTCTCTTTAATCCGACATTAAGTTCGGTAGACTATCATTACAGCTTTCAGGTTAGACACTTCTTTTATTGTTTCGACATATGCATTTTAGACTTATATAAATGCTAAGTCCCTCTTCACTGCAACACTACAAATTATTAAAAAAAATTAAAAAAACATAATTAGTAATATGACAAAACTCTTCGCGTGCAGGTCATATTTACTGACATAAAACTATCATATTTAAAAACTGTCACACTTATACGATACCTATGCAATAAAAACCGAAACAATAAAAGAAGTGTCTAACCTGAAAGCTGTAATGATAGTCTACCGAACTTAATGTCGGATTAGAGAGACAAGACATACATAGAACATAATAACAGCTATCCAAAAGTGATATTTAGAAGTATTTTATTGTTTTACTCGGAAATGCTGCACTCTGCAGTTTTGAAAAAAAGTAGTCTGTTTATAGTTAGTCAATAATATGACGAGAGAGAGAATATATTGTCCAATGTCATCAATTATACGATACATATTTAATAAAAATAATAAATTTGAAATTTATTGGACGTAGGAAGAAAATTTATATTATCAATCCTTATTCCAATTATTTAATCAAATCATTTCCTGTAATTCTTATGGGGTTGTTGTGATTATTTTTATAATTTCTTCGTGATTTGTTTATTTTTAAAATCTTTGTTACATTTTTGTTTCAACTAATAATTTTTATTTTGTTATTAAGAACATCGCGCGACTTTGTCGTATCGCGATAGAATTGAGGCGATCCTTACACTTGCTGGCAGTGCCGCACGCGCACAGGATTTAATCTTGGAGGAATACGAGTTAACCCACCTTTTGAAAACGAACGCTATTCTTTAAGCTATATAAAAGAACTTTACTAACTCTTTGCTTCAATACATCTTTTTGTAGATTACTTTTGAAATGGTCTTTGAAATTTTTTGAAATGGTTTTTTGAAATGGTCTGTCATTCCTTAATCTCGAAAAAGAGTAAGATAGATGAAATCCGAGACCAGATATGAAAGCCTTAGGAGCCGGAGGTCCCGATTAACTTTTACGTTATTTCCAGGGCCGGCCTTCTCTATGAAGGGGCCCGGGTGCAAGAAACTATTTGGGCCCTACATTTTTTGTAAAATAAAAAAAATTACAAACACGAACATATATTAATGCATGTTTATTTAAAGCGTGATTTTGTTCTCGGTAATACACGAATTACTTCAGGAAAATTATAATTTTTGAAATTTCTTTTTCGATGCTTAATATAGCAAATGCATTAAGCCTTCTGCACACATGCTGGATCGAAGATAATTCTTTATTAATTTTAATTTGCCGAAAGAGCGCTCAGCACTTGCTATAGTAACTGGCAACGCAAAGAAAAGTTTTAATACATTTAGAAATAACTCATTATAATTATTATTTAGTATGTGTTGTGCGTTATTTACATCCCTTTCATTCAAAATCAAATCCCGTAGCAAACCAATTTCCTGGATTAGGTTTTCATCTATATCTTTGTTATAATGGAACATTTTTCTAATTCATGTTTTTCTAAGGTTTTCATATCAGTGATTAATTTGAAATCAGAAATAATATTTGGTATACTTTTAAATCTATCTTCTATTTGTACAATAACAGTATCAATTAGAGTGTTAAAAAAATAACATCTAAAATTCCTCTACCGGGTTTTCTAAAGCTTCA
>NW_019385312.1:22525-96817 GCF_000671375.1 Centruroides sculpturatus | reverse complement strand
CGATTATATTTTGTGGTCGTCAGAACGAAGTCACGCAGAAATAGATTATTTTTTTAGTTGTAATATTGAGTGAGTATAAAGTGAAAATACAGTATAAAGTTTAGCTCGCATGTTTTCTTAAATTTATAGGAATAATTTTAAAATGGTTTACTTTTACTTAATAAATTACTACGATTATTTATTTTTTTGAACGAATTTTAACTTCATACTTGATCTTTATGTACCTCTGAACCAAATCATACACAATAGATAATTTTAATAGTGCGATTAGTGTTTTAAATTTAAATATACGTGCACATATAATGAATAACAGAAAATTTATAATTTGTTACAGATATTATTCATAAAAAGTTCGAGAAAGGATGAAATTTATAATTAAGACGAGTCAGATTATTTTTTGAATTAGTCACACGCATTTAATATAGTTAGATGTAACAATAAAATTAGCTAAGTTTTGTATACCACTGAAAGAGAAATTTTCACAAATCTTGCTTAACAAATTATAAAGTTTAAATGTAAAAGTTATTGAACAATTTTGAATAAAGAATAGGCCTATTCTCCATAGATTACTCTCATCAGAAACTTTTTTTTTAATGCTTTAGTTAGGATTGACAGTTCTTTCTATCGATAGATATTTTGTGCTTTTGAATGTCAGTTCAAAATCTGTGTTAAGAAACAACACTTTTCAAATTCAGAAATTTCATACATCCAGTTCCATACAGATAGGCCTATATCTGTAAATATGTTTAATCAAATTTGTATGACCATTTTTCAAATTAAAAGTATAGAATTCTTGTATAAATTATTTAACAATCAATAATATTGTAAGTATTTAAATTCCTTTGAATATGTTTTAAATAAGAATTTCCATGCATTTCATCGTGGAAATTGTTTATCAATATAATATAAGTCAATTATCAAATTATTATCAATATAATATAATCAATATAAGTGCCAGGAAAAAGTAATGTTGCATTTGTACTGTAATGTTTTCATAATAAGCTATTTTTGTTTGTGTTGCGTAGGAAAATATAAAGCGAAGTGATATTCAGTGTCTATATTTAAGTTTCCACAGGATTTGATTTGAGAGGCAAACCAATGGATTAGAGAATTTGTAGAAAAAATAACTTATTATTTAAAATGTTTTAACAATTATGCATTAAAAACTATGAATTATGTTTAGGTGAAAATTATATTAAATTGTTAACTAATTTGCATTTCCACTTAGCATATTCTGTTGTAATGTATATAAAACATTAAATACAAGTTTCTGTAAGGTTAAAAACACTGTATCGTCTAATAAAGAATGAAAAAAAAACTTAATTTGCAATTTACATTTGTTGTTTTTAATTATTTTATTATTATAATAAATGTACAAAAATGCTTTATTGAAATGAAAAACAGATAAAAGTTACTTCTTGATGTTTAAAACTCTCTCAACATTGAAATCTTTGATGTCACGTAATTTAGTTTAATTGAAAATTTTGCAATAATTTTAACATTAATGTCAATACATACAAGAGCTAATGAAATTATAAATAAGTGCCTTTTATCGAGTTTTAGATGAAATATGTATAATTATAACGTCTGCCCGCTCTCAAAACTCTTACATAGTTTAAGCTAATTGATCAACATTTTCAGTAGGTTGACGTCATTCAGCCGACCAATCAGCGCGTTGTGCCATCTGGATATTTAGTCTCAACAGTTTACACAAGCTTTTAGCTGCAGGAACACATTGGCTGAGACTGACCATAGCGCTTCTAGAGAAATCGTAATTACGTAACGTAACCGAGAAGAACAATATATACAGTATATATATATAAGCGTTAAGCGGAGTCTTACTGTAGTTAAAAAATATATATATATTTTTTTTTTAACTACAGTAAGACTCCGCTTAACGCGGGGATGTGTTCCTGGACAACAAAGCGCTAAGCGAAAAAGCGTTAAACGAGATCATTTTAACATAGAGTAAATAGGAATAGGGGAACATGCGATCAAAAATAAACAAATTTTACTTTAATTTTCAGTTATTTTTATATTANTGATGGCAACATACTCTCGAAATCCATCACTGTCCCAATCTCATTGTCCATTAACCATAGATCATGCAGGTCATTAACCAAACTAAACGCGTCCTTTGTGACAAATTAGTAGTTTTCAATTAGTTGTGTTAAATGCCTATGCATACGTTTTTCCAGAATGTATGTTGGTCCTTTACACTTTTCTACTAGAATAGAAACCTTAGGGTGAGGATTAAGAAACGAAATGTGGCAATGTGGCTTGCGTATAAAGGGGCATTAATACTATTAAATTTTGGTTCTTAATTAAAGGGCGACAGGGTGAAGACATAAAAGTGGTCATGTGTCATATCTCTTAATGAATATTTTACTCGTTATTAGCGTTCAAAATTTAAAAAATAAAATAAAATAAAATTTGTCTCTACCCTCAAAGAAAGCTTTTTTGTCATTTTATAATAGTACAGTAAAACCCGTTAAGATGTTCTCGCCTAAGATGTTAGAACGTAGGCCTATATGGGGACATGATTTAGTTCAACCACTTTGACTTAAATAACTAACTCCTGTGTTAAACCACTCTGACCTCAGAAATTATTAGGCTTCAGAGTGAATAAAATCATGCCCCCCACACAGTCTAACATCCACACATATAGAAAAACCCTCGAATCTTTTACTTATCTCGAAATTTCAAGGTGTCCTGAGTCCATAAATGTAAAAATTTGGAAAGGGTCATTTTTTGACCGAGCGCTACACTTTCCCTCTGTTATATATAACAGCCGGAAAAGTAAAAGTTATCGAATACATATTTATATATTACTTAGAGGAGTCGTTTAGCTTTGGAATAAAAAGTTTCTACGTTCTATCTTTATTAGAACTCTATTGAATCTTTTATTCTGAGGTCACGTGATGACATCAGAATTTCCGAGTCTCTTTCGGTAACAAGTCCGCCCCTGGTCGGAGTCGGAGTCAAAGTCGGAGTTGGAGTCAGTAGATTTTTATGCGACTCCATAGCCCTGCTTTAAACACTATGAATGCCTTTTTATCGAGTGCATTATGGATTGGGCCGGGTGGCGAAGGACGGACCCGACATATCCGGTTGGGAAACGTTTCATTAATGGATATAAAACATTTTAAATAAAATTTCTGCCCCGCAGGCACTAGAAGGGCCTTTTGAATTATATCCGTCGTGGGTTCGACCCGGCCTACAAAACTGGGGCGGCTGGTGGTAAGGGACGGGGACCGACGTATCCGGGAAAGACCACCCCGAAATATATGAAAATAAAATATCCTTTGTAACTTTAAAAATTTCACAGTTACCTAACTTACTTCCAACACATATGTCGATATATCTACGAAAAATAAATTCGGTTGTTTCGCAAATATTAAACACATCTTCCGAGGGACGAATTGGCATTCCTTTGCTTTAAACAGAGATCAACGAACGTTAGTAAAGTAGAATTTTTGCTTCGAAACGAACGATAATTTTCTAATAATTCCAGCAAAATAATAAACAATACGACGAGAACACTCACTTAATTAAATCACCGGCATGAGTAGGCCAGATGGCCGAGTGGTTAAGGTGGCAGCCCACCGCTCTGGGATACCCGGAATCGAACATACAGGGGAAATGCAATAGAATCACGAGATACGACTGAAAAGTGATAGTAAGTTCTTCTGTCTAATGTAGACATTTTTAAGTCTATGTTGTATCTGTATCTTTATAAAATATTTTAACGAAAATTAAATCCTGAGGGACCCGGAATCAAATCCGGACAAGTCGAATAAATCCCCAGGAAATTTTCGGGAGTGGTCCATCCGGATATGTCGGGTCACGTTCATCAACCACCCGGCGGCTACTGTGGGCCAGGCCGAATCCATAATGGACTTGCTAAAAGATGCCCTGTTAGTGTCCACAGGGCAGAAAGAGTTAAAAAAAAAAAAAGTGTCTCGCACTTCAGATCCAGTCTTTTTTTTATGGTTTCCTGCACTTCACCAACACGAACAATTTAGACCAACGGTTGGCAGCCGGTGGTCCGAGGACCATTGATGGTCCGCGAGAAAATTTGGGTGGTCTGTGGAGAAATTTGAACATTGATCAATCGAAGATTACGCGGACTACTGTATTACGAAAGAAATGGAAAATGCTTAGTTGCTTTTTTCACTCATTGGGGTTTTATTCGAATCTAAAACCAAAAAACGAAGTGACTGTTATCAATAAATAATGAACAATAAACAATATTGTGAGCGCGATTGTCGTCTTTCGTGGAAAAGCGCGAAGAATCCATAAACTTGTTTCAAACAAGCAACAATGAACTTTAGGCTTTAATTTGTTATAATTAAACATGCGAGTTTTATATTAATATAGTAAAATTGAACTTTTACGATCATTGTTCTACAGATTTTGTATCGTTTAAAAAATTCATGATAATGGGATTCAAAATTGTGACTTTAGTGGTCCGTGAAGTGAGAAAGGTTGCCGACCGTTAATTTAGACTCACTACATTTGTATTAACTGTGAATCTTTGTTCACACTATCGCATGTGGAAAAATTGTTTTCACACGTGATAAACTTTAGCATTTTATCACAGGAATAATTCCAGGGGATGAATTTTATAGATTATTAATGACAGTTTTAATTCTGTTAAATAACCACAGATGGCATTACGAGTTCACCATCTGATGCTCGCTCGTGGACTCACACCTATATACAGTAAAATGCAATTTTAAAGTTCATCCTTGTTCACTTAGAAATGATTGATTTTAACTTTACTTTGAATAAATTTCATCAAAATAATTTACAAAAATTGCTCAGAATTTCTTTCGTGAATGCGGACTACTCTTTTTTTAAAAAATAAAAATAACTGAAGCTCAATACCCATATTAAA
This sequence comes from Centruroides sculpturatus, assembly GCF_000671375.1. Taxonomy (NCBI): domain Eukaryota; kingdom Metazoa; phylum Arthropoda; class Arachnida; order Scorpiones; family Buthidae; genus Centruroides; species Centruroides sculpturatus. The sequence continues at coordinate 91,917 of NW_019385312.1, read as the reverse complement.
ACAAACTGCGATCGGAGTAGTTTAAATGAGTCAAAGATTGAAGTTCAATACTCATATCAAAACCTTTTCAGCATAATTTTAAAATAAAACTTCAGTTTGTAAGTATTGGTACACAGAAATGGAAAACAAACAGTAATATCATTTTGTTGGGAGATTTAAAATTGGTTTCGATGTAGTTTTTGGCAGGTCGGAGCTCGAAAACGAAGCGGAAATTGAAAAATGTTTATAGAGGATTTTAAGCTTATTTTTGATCCTAAATTCTATTCCTAAAATATTAGCACGGAATTTGTTACGCTTTGTATAGTATGAAAAACTGAAAGGGTCGGCGGAAGGAAAGGATGAAAATGTCAATTTTTAGAATTTTTCACCCCTACTGCTAGTACGAATGAAAGATAGGGAATGGAATTCCAATCTAAATTATCACGAAAAAATTTGAAAAACCCGAACTGGATTCAAACTCGATTCTTCACCAAGCTGTCATTCGGAGGCGTATTGCTCTGGAATCCGGGATCAAATCCAGGAGAGCAATCTCTATAAAACTTTATGGATTGTCTGTCCCAAATATATGTGGCTCAGTCCTCACCACCCTGCCACTCCATCGTGTATCTGTTCGTATCCATCTGTCCGTATGAGTATGGTGCCCTTAGTATCCTCTTAGTGCCCTTAGGTCGGAAAGAGTCTTAAAATAAAAAAACAAATGGCACAAATATGAACGTTATTCGGATTTGTTTTCTGCAAGAGACAGAAGTTCCTGACTCATGAGCAATGTCATTTTACAATTCGAAGAATAACGTGCTAGATAACTTAGCCGGTAGACGTGTACGATTGTACGTGCAAAAAAAAAAAAAAAAAACAGGTTGCGCACCATTCCTCGGCGTAAACAAACGAACATGGCAGAATTGCAGATGTGTTTCAGTGAGTGTGTGTGAGTTGTTTCGTTGTTAAAATAATGCAAATTTGCAAAAAATATTTGCAAGAACTTTGTTTTATCGTAATTTCACAATTTCTACGAAATTCCTGGACAAAATTAATAGTTCATCCGGACAGTGAGCCAATTCCCGGACTGTCCGGGTGAAAACCGGACGGGTGGTAACACTAGTTGCCACGATTATTCGACGAAGATCCGAGAGATCAATCAAACTATTTTTAACAAAGTTCGAAGAATGTCAAAAGTTGGGAAGCAATAACAATTTTCTATTTGCAAAATTCAAATAATAGAATTAACGTTATCAGATTTGGTGTATTTGAATTTGCTGGTTTTTGAATAATGCTATTAATAGAATTAAAATCTCTGTTTTGGTGACATGTAAGATATTTTAAATTTTTTCTGATAAAGGCAAATCAACAATCTAGGAGATTACATTACATAATTTGATAAAAGTTAGTTAAACTGTTTGTTATCATAAATGAACATGCATTTTTCAATGATAGATTGTATATGATTACAAAACGAAAATCATCACGAAACGATACATTTTTTCATATTATCTGTTTTTTAAGCAAGTATTTTAATCGATGAAATTTTATTTCCTATTAATTTAATTCAAATCAAAGTCTATGTATCTGAATCTATTCTGTACTCATGTTAACAAACATTTTTTAGTCCAGATTCTTCTTGAATTACTTCGAGATTTCTTCTGTAAGAATGTCATTTCGATTAACAAACAAAACTTCTACATTAAATATTTAAATCAATTAAATTATTAAATTTTTAATGTAAATTTTAAACTAAAAAATTTCTCAATTAATTAACACAATTTTTATTGTTCTGTATTGGACTACATTCTTGTTTACGAATTTTAAATGAAGTTCTTTGTTTGATTTCTAAAGGTCATTTTCAATAAGATCGTTGCTTTATTAAAAGCAGATCGTTTCGGATTGTAAAATTCTTAAATCTCTTTGGAAATTTCAAAGAGAATAAGTAAAACAATGTACTGTATTGATCTTCATAAAATGGTGTAGTTCCTAATCGTTATCTATTCGATCGCATCAGTTTTTGGTTCTTAAAGAAGATGCCTTTAAACAAACAAGACTTCTAATAAGAAAAATATAAATTCTTAAATTTCAAAATAATAATTCTCTTATAAATCTCGTTTACTTACTGTACGAAAGTAGTCGACATTGAGAAATTGGTACGCAGAGGCGGACTAAGGCTAAAGCGGGCCCTAGGCAACATTGTAATTCCGGGCCTATTTTTAAAATTAAAAAATTAAAAACCTAATTTTTGGGGCCCCAAAAATTACGAGCCCTAGGCACGTGCCTAGGTTTCCTAGGCCTTAGTCCGCCCCTGTTGGTACGATATACAGCACTTATCAGTTTCAATACCGGTATACATAAGTGAATGAACTCTTCATGATATAAATATAAATATGTTGAATTATTTCGTTTAAAAACTAATTTTAAATAGAATGGTCGATCGCATAATTTAATTTAACCATTAAATTTTTAATTATTTTAATTTATTTATTCTTAAAAACGTCGTATCTCTATAACGTGTTTCTTTAGAAATTCATTTCGCGGCATTCTTAAAAGTCTCTCGCCGGAAATTTCCACCTTTTCTTATTAAAATATGAATTTAGGAATATTTTATGTTTCGTAAATTTAAAAAGTTTTTAACTTTTATAAAATTAATATTTTAAAAAGTGCAGTCGGCTACGTAACCCGTAAATTGAAATATGTAAAGCCAAAGCATATAATCTAATAAAAAATTTTAAGAGTGGATACATAAAATTATATACCTATATACTTATAGTATGTAAATGTAAATACAAACATACAGTTAAAGTCTAATAAGTAAGCTGCAAAGTGCAAACTTTAAACTGTAAAGTTATACTGTAGAATGATTTTCTGATATAGAACAACTGAAGAGGAACGGGATCTCGAAAGAAACTTTGTAAAAAAGTATTATGATATTATAAAAATATGATTTAAATTATAATATTTCTACCAATCGACAAAATTCAATTAATTAATTTAAGAAAGACTACAATTACGATGGCGTATTGTATAATTACAACCGAATCGGCATCCAGTTGTACGGTGGTTAAATTATAGTGTGATATATATACTTTTAAACTGTAAGGCTAATTTTCTAAAAATCTGTTGGGTTAATTTATTTTTTAAACATCGAATTCGTTAAAAATATTCAGCAAAATTGTAGTAGACTTTGCTTTAGTTTCAGAAGAAATCGCAATCACATCGTTTTACATTATTGGAAATGGAAAAACTATAATTTCCGTAATTGCTTGCCCGATAAACTTAACGTTTTCTATTATCGTGACTAAAATATATTTNATTCCTTTGAAATTTTGACACAACGCTGCATTCGAATACGCACGTGTTTTTATGTAATATACGTGTCGAAATTCCCCCCACTGAAGGGAGATGGTTAGGATTAAGGCTTACCTTAAAGAACTCTGCTTCTATTTATACTATTTTAGATGCGGTTTTTTGCATTTTTGATTGAGTTTTAATAGGGTACGTCAACAGAATGTACACTAAGAAGAAATTTTTCGAAAAATTTTCCCCCCACGGGGGAAGTTTATACATTTATAATACAGGTATACCTCGCCTTACGTCGGTAATTGGTTCCAGGAAAGCGACGTAAGTCGAATTTACTTGTCTCCGAATCTACTTGTCACTAGGCTAAACCATAAATTACCATTTCCGGTTCTGCATTTTATTTATTAATGCATTTTTAATAATATATGGTTAATAAGGATCTATTTTAAGCTTTAAGTACAGAAAAAAGTAATCTAAATTTACGAATGCATATACTGTAAATACAGTACATACTTGTAAATGTATATACAGTGGTGCCTCGTATAACGTACGCCTCGAATAACGGACGCTGCGAATAACGAACTTTCTGTTTGACCGTTACGTGAGACGAACAATGGACTTTCTTCGAACAAGTGCGAATGATGTTTACACTCTTTTGCCGTTGCCAATGACAATCTGCTATTTTTAGGATATATTAGTATTATTAGAATGTATTATTAGTATATCTGAAGTAGAAATGTAATGTAATATATGTTGATGATTTAAATAAACATTAAATGTAATGTAATAAGTATATGTTGACGATTCAAATAAACGAAATGTAATTGTGTAGATGCCGAGGTGGCGGGACGAAAAGAGGTTGTAAAAAACAAACGGAGCGAGAGTAGCTCGTAGAAGTGTTTAGTGATCTTAATTAATAAAGAATTATTCGTATCATATAATCTGGCAAGTTAAGTCATTTATAATGCATCATGGCTTCTAAAAAAACAGAAAGGTGATTTCAATTGAAACAAAGCAAGAAATCATCAGGAGTGAAAGTTGACAAAAACTTTCTTGTCGAATGGGGAGAGGTTCAGGAGTTTACCAACACTCATTATCCAAACAGAGTTGAGGCCAACAGGATCAATGATCTCTTCGATGACACCTTTGTCCGTCATTTCCGACAGGTGTTAAAGAAGAAAGAGAAACAGACCAACTTGGTCATGTTTTTCAAGAAGCCAGCAGGCAAAAAACAAAGGATGGAACAAGAGAAGTTGACCCTGCAAGTTCCGGTAGCCTCTCCTGAATCTGACTCCGATTAAAAAACAATAAAGACCCGCTGCAATGTGTAAAAAGTCTGTATCTGTATGAATGTGTAAAGAAAGTGTTCTTCCACCTCCTCCTCACAACATCTGACTACCCGGCATAATTGGTGTCTGCTCCATTTTCATTTTTTATGGTACTGTACGGTTATTTTATGCTGCGGAACGAATTATAGGTTTTAACATGTATTTCTATGGGAAAATGCGTTTGGTATAACGGATGTTTCACTTAATTAACGGACGTGCACCTGGAACGGATTAAGTACGTTGTACCAGGGACCACTGTATTTTAATATGATTTTATGTGCTTTAAACGTTTTTCTAGTGATATTACGACTTCAATATTTGTGGCGGACAGACGTAAAGTCGCATAAAATGACTTAAACTTGATTTTTATTTTTCCATATACTTTTTTGACAAACGACGTATAATCGGGAACGACGTAACTCGAAACGACGTAAGTCGAGGTATACCTGTAGATATATTTTGAGCCACAACAACGCGTGGCGGGGTCTGCTAGTTGCTGATACAGGTTAACACAACGAGCTATAATATACATACTAGAGTGTGTATACAGCGCTCTTGGTGGCAATGACGGGTACTATTGACCACCATTTTACTTTAAGTCAAAACATTTAAATCTGTACCACGTGGGGGGAGGATTATCACTTAAAATCTATTTTTCTCATCTAAATCTAGTTTGTTTTGTTTGCTTCTAGTATAGCCTATTCTAGCTCGTTTGGTTAACAGAACAATAGAGAGGTTGAGGCGCACGTATTTAGCCCAAAACGTGTACGGCGAACGGTTGAGCGCCGCCATCTGGCAGTTCTGGACCGTCGATAATGGCGTTCGCTACGTGTAGCGAGGCTTAACCGTCTTCATTTTTTTTGTGTTTGGGGTTAAAATTATGATTTATTTTATTAAAATAACGATTATTTAAGCATTTCTGAATAACATTGTAAAGAAAGAGACGATTTTAATCCAAAAATTATTTAATTATTTAATATTTTTAATGTAATGAAGTGACCACAGAAACTCAAAGGCTGTGTTCACTTTTTTTCGCACATTAAGCATTTAATTAAAATTATATTTGTAGTCTAGTGATGAGGTATTACTATTGTTGGATCAGTATGAAAGAGATAAAGAATCCATTTTATTATATCACTAAAGATCTACCTGTGACAAAAGCAAGAATACATTTAAATGAAATGACTGATTCTGATTGCTTGTTTTACTTTCGGTAAGTGATATATATATAAATTAAAGCAAATACTTAAAAAAAAATAATACTTATAAAATTTTTAATTTTAACAGATTTTCAAGAGATGATTTGTTTCATCTGCATTCTGCTTTACGCTTTCCATCTCTAATCATTTGTGAAAATGGATCACATTCACTTGGAATTGATGCATTATGTATTTTATTACGAAGATTAGTTTATCCTAACAGACTTGATGATATTTCTGTTTTGTTGGGGAGATCAAAAAATGAACTTTTACGATTTGTGCATGAAACAGTAAATATCATATACAATAGCCATTCCAAATTTATATTGAATATCGACAAGATAAAACTAACAAGCAGACCTGCTAACAAGAGAAAAATTAAATTTATTTAGCCAAGCAATAACAGCAAAAGGTGCTCCTTTGACAAATTGTTGGGGGGTTCATAGATGGAACGGCACGTCCTATTTGTCGACCAATAACACATCAAAGGGTGGTATTCAGTGGCCATGAACGTATACATTGTTTGAAATTTCAATCAGTGATTACACCCGATGGTACGATTGCTAATTTAGTTGGACCAATAGAAGGAAGACGTCACGACAGTGGAATGTTAAGAGAATCTAATTTGTTAGAGCATTTGGCTGCGATTCCTTGTTCTGAGAACGAGACCCAATTTGTTTTATGTGGAGATTCTGGTTATCCTTTGCGTCAACACCTCATTACACCATTCCGAGGTGCTAGCTTAATACCCGAGCAACAAGTATTTAATTCCAGGATGAGTTCAGTAAGAGAGTGTGTGGAATGGGTATTTGGGAAAATAAATCAAATATTGCTTTTCTAGATTTAAAAAAAAAAAAAAAATTGAAATTGTTTCTTCAGCCTGTTGGTAAACTGTATATTGTTGGTGCACTACTTACAAACTGTCACACTTGCTTATACGGTAGTGCAACATCAGATTATTTTAATTGTTTACCCCCCAATTAGACAAATACTTAGAATGTAATCAATAAATAAATAAAAAAATTTCAATTTTATAAAAACTTAGTTTTTATTCAAAATTTTCATGAGTAATTCTAATAACAATCTTCTTTCCTCTTCTTCCAGTTTCAGTCTTTTCAACTCTACCTGCAGTTGTTCTTTCTTTAAATTTAATTATTCTTGTTTCAACTGAAGCTGTTATCTTGCTTGCTTTGTAAGTATGATATAAGAAAGTTTTGTTTTCTTTTTGACGTGAATACGTCTTTAAATTTGCTTCCGTAGTGGGAGGCAATTCAAAAAACTGACGATAAGAAAATCGGGGGGATACAGTTTGGCATTGAAGCTACATATCTATCATCTACATCCAAAATTTAATTACACCATTCGATAGTTAAAGGATCAAAGAATTCATTACGTTGAGTTGGGACTGTGACACATCGTGCGCGGCGGAGGGGGAAGAGCCGCCATTTTGAGGTCGTTTCGTCGCGTTACATACTTTCCGTTCAGTATACATTTTGACTCGGAGAAGCTACGACGCTCGTTTGAGTTTCAATTTACAGCTCTCGTCAATATTTATCGATTGCGTACACAAAACATTAGTGTGGAATAGTTATGGTGAATAAATATGGTGTTAAAGTTAAAAATTAAGAAAACTTAATACGATGTCGGCCTATACTCGTCGAAAAGCCAAATCAAAATATAGAAATCGTATACGGTTGGAAAGGGCTTCTCAAGAGCAATCCAGTGATACCTATAAAACACCATATGATAGAGTAAAGCAGTGCCGGGAACGTAAAAAAACACGAAGATCCGAAGGACTTCTGACTATGATTATGACATACATATAATACGCTCAAATAAAATATTACTCGTTAACGTACGCGTATTCACGTAAAACACATGGCCGTGTCCCGACATAGCCACACTCCACTTTTTTTTTTTTTTTTTTTTTTTTTTTTTTTTTTTTTTTTTTTTTTTTTTTTTTTTTTTTTTTTTTTTTTTTTTTTTTTTTTTTTTTTTTTTTTTTTTTTTTTTTTTTTTTTTTTTTTTTTTTTTTTTTTTTTTTTTTTTTTTTTTTTTTTTTTTTTTTTTTTTTTTTTTTTTTTTTTTTTTTTTTTTTTTTTTTTTTTTTTTTTTTTTTTTTTTTTTTTTTTTTTTTTTTTTTTTTTTTTTTTTTTTTTTTTTTTTTTTTTTTTTTTTTTTTTTTTTTTTTTTTTTTTTTTTTTTTTTTTTTTTTTTTTTTTTTTTTTTTTTTTTTTTTTTTTTTTTTTTTTTTTTTTTTTTTTTTTTTTTTTTTTTTTTTTTTTTTTTTTTTTTTTTTTTTTTTTTTTTTTTTTTTTTTTTTTTTTTTTTTTTTTTTTTTTTTTTTTTTTTTTTTTTTTTTTTTTTTTTTTTTTTTTTTTTTTTTTTTTTTTTTTTTTTTTTTTTTTTTTTTTTTTTTTTTTTTTTTTTTTTTTTTTTTTTTTTTTTTTTTTTTTTTTTTTTTTTTTTTTTTTTTTTTTTTTTTTTTTTTTTTTTTTTTTTTTTTTTTTTTTTTTTTTTTTTTTTTTTTTTTTTTTTTTTTTTTTTTTTTTTTTTTTTTTTTTTTTTTTTTTTTTTTTTTTTTTTTTNTGATCTTTTCATTCTGAAAAGAAAACTATGATAAGCGATTTTATGAACACAGCTATAAAAATGTTATCGACACTTTACATCACTTGCTAAAAAATTGAATAATTAAAAATTTCTGAATTAAAATCGTCTGTTTCTTCACAATGCTATTCGTAAATGCTTAAATAATCGTTATCTTAATAAAATAGGTCATAATTTTAACCCCAAAGAGAAAAGAAAATGAAGTTTAACCGATCTTCTACTCGTCATTCTAGACGAAGCGAATGCCGTTATCGACCGCCTAGAATTGCCAGATGGCGGCGTTTGCACCGTCCGCCTTACACGTTTTGCGCTGATACGTGTACCTCAACCTCTCTATACTTCTAAAAATAGGGTTGGTTTTGCAATCTGTTACCGAAGTATAAGAACACCATAAATTTTGTTTTATAAACATTTAATTTGAAACTATTACTGTAAATATGAATTATTTTAATTATTTTATCAGGTTTTTTACATTTCATAAAGCAGCATAAATTTTTTTTCACAAATATCCATTTTTTATATATTCAACATATATCATATTTAACATCCAAGAATGAGAGAGAAGTTTTGAAGCTTGTAAATAAAAAAGATGTTAACAAGGCGAGCTGTTGCTGAAATACCAATAGATGTATCTCATGCAACTCTTTGGAGAACTTTAAAAAACTATGACAATGTAAAATGTTTAAAAATGAAGTTGAAACTACCTTTAACTGCTAAGCACATATCAATGAATTTAAATTGGGCTAAAGACAAGATGGGATGGACTGAAGAATGGCAAGAAATAATGTTTAGTGATGAGAAGTTTAATTTATATGGTCCTGATGGGTTTTCATATTATTGGCATGATTTAAGAAGAGAAAGCAGATTTAAAACAAGCCATGGGCCTATAATGATTTGGGATAGTTTTGGAGGTAAATGGAATGGATGAGAAGGAAAAACTAATTTAGTATTTGTAGACAAAAATATGATTACATTTGGTGCATTAATTGGAGGACATAAATGGTAGTTTCAACAAGATAATTTTCCCATTCGTGCCTCAACGTCAACAAAAAATTGATTTAAAAAAGAAAATATTGATGTAATATTAACTGGCCTTCGTGTTGTCCAGATTTAGATCCCATTGAAAATTTATGGGGAATTTTAGCAGCCATTGTTTATCAAAATGGGAAACAATATGAATCTGTAAATCAATTGAAAATTGCAATAATGTATACATGGGATGAAATTAAGAATGAAATTAAAGAAGTAATAAACTCCATGCTAACAGAATTTTTCAAATAATTGTAGTCAAAATTGTACCAAATATTAAGTTTTTAAAATGAAAAATCTGTGTCGAATTAATAATATGCTATCGTTATTTAAAAACAGAATGTTAAATTAGCAAATTATAGAATTCAGTATATAATACTGAAAATCGATTAACTGTTTCATCTTGCTAATTTAAATTACAATGAAAGTTTTACCAGTTATTAACATTTATATAGGCCTATATATAAATTTTTGGGGAAACTTATCTATATTTTAAAATTAACTTTTTAACAATTTGATAATAATTAATAAAATAAAACTGTTTTTAAATATAATTTTATAAGAGATGGTACCACACGGTTTTAAAATTTGGTGAAGAAAGGTATTCTAAGAATCTAAAGTTTTCTACAGATTTTGTTGAAATATTTATTAAATTTATTTGAAACAAATTTTATAATAGAAAAGAAGTTTTATAATTGTTTACTTGGAGGGTCATCTGATCGGTTTTATCATCGTTAAACCGGATGAAATAGGAAGTGTTCGAGTTTGTTCGGTTCGGACTGCACTTGTAGGTGACCTTTAAGGTTACCCTCTATCGTATAACAATTTTAAATTTTTGTTAATTGGCTCGTTATTTTGTAAATTATAACGAAGGTGGAAACGAATCATCCTTGGTTGCGAGGGGAGAAGTTTATCTGTCATTCNATCATGCCGTGTGGCGTGATTGTCTGCTGACCAATCAGTGGCTGTACTTTCAAAAAACCAACGGCTACTTTCAACCATCTGTCCATGACAGTTACAACTAAAAAAAACTTTGCTAGGTCTTACTTTCGGGGGGAGGCCTTATATTTAGCAATTCAGCAAAACCAATGGTAGGTCTTATTTTCGGGGAAACACGGTATATATCTGGAAGGCAAGATAGTCGTCTGCTACCTTGTCATAATACTGTAGAAGTAAAGTTGTTCTTTCTTGGCATCTACCGTCGACGGTGTAATACGTCCGTAAATTTTCAGATACTGTATACTTTTCCAAGCACCTTTCGGATTTTCATACTGCGGCATAGGGATTTACAGCCACTACTTCTCTCAACAGAAGTATCTCGTGATAACAAGAAAAACTTTCCTAATGTTTCTCGGAGGAAACACGACACTAATTATAGCGAAAAAAATAATTAGTGTTATTAAACATCATATAAATACTTTTAAACAGTTTAATTTGTTTACAGTCGACCGGTAGATAAGTTCCGTTCTTTATGAATCAATTTTGTACGAGTCTGCCAATCACAGCCCGACAGTGAAGTTTACGGACTATGGCTGTTTGAAAGGTTTTCTTCCATAAAATTAATCGATTCTAGACTAATTCGACTCAACATTTCCAAAATATGTATAATTTTTTTTGGGAATAATCCGTATAAACTATGCTATAAACAAAAAATTGTAGGATTACTTACCGAGTGTGCACCGTTCGACATCGCCATTGCTCAAGCTTGTTTTCGTCGCGGAGCAGCGCACCAAACGGCGGGCGATTTCTGATAAGTTATTTTTCTGCGAAAACTTCGTTGAACTTTGGAGATATCATTAATATAAATAATTTTTATGGCCGTTGAATAAGAAATGTTTCTTTCACAAGAAATGTATAAAATTACAGTACTGTATTAGACTTACGGTACCTAATTTACATACTGTACAGACGATAGTAAACTCAACTTACTCGCCTAAACTCTCCGTAGCGTGGCGCTGGACGGCGGAAAGTATATATATAATTATAATAAAGTTACAATAAATTAAGTTAATATATAATTAATTATACAGTACCTAATTTATATATAATTAATATATAATTATATGTACAGTACCTAATTTATATATAATTAATATATAATTATATGTACAGTACCTAATTTATATATAATACAGACGATAGTAAACTCAATTTACCCGCCTAAATTCTCCGTAGCGTGGCATTTGGCGGCGGAAAGTAGTTCGGCTGCCCGATGATGTTTTACCGAATTATAGGAGTTTTTTTACCGGGTTTGTACGGATACCGTCGCAATTTTTTCGCCGTCTTATAGGAATCGTAATTATAGGAATCCGTGTTATAGGGGGTCTACTGTATTTACCTTTCCTGGTAATCCTCCGTACAAAATGTATCCGCCATTTTTTTCAACTTATTTCCCGTGAGTCAATGCGCGACGTCCACTGAGTCACGTGATGTTATGTACGGGTCCTCAACGATTTTTACTTGGACTTGAAACGTGTACTTCTGCTTGCCGTACACGTTTAACGTTTGAACTTGTGCCTCAACCTCTCTAATAGGTTCGTGTATCATCATTGTCAGTGGCACCCTCCAAATTAATATCGCTACTTTTGCACAGAATGATTTTATTTTATAATTTTAATTCCACAATAATTGTATTTTTTTCAGACTTTTAAATAAGGAAAGTGCAAAGGAAACCGATGTGGTAAACTTACGGGCGATTAAAATTCTTTAAGTAATTCGGTACAAAGAATTTTTCGAAGTTCGTGGTAAACTTTATGGGTTACGTAAAGTACGGTACATACGTTACATACGTCACAACTTTATGTGTGTACATACGCTCAAAGATCGGAAACGACGACAGAAATAACCACAATAAGAAATTTCGCGTCCGGGCTACGTATAGAGTGTCACCATACGAAATTCGTGTCGAAACTGTTAAAAAATATATTGCCACGCGTGCCGACCGTATAAACATACCCAGCGCCGTAACTAACAATTCCTGTGCCCTGTGCAATAATTTGATTTAGGCCCCTTAATTAATTTAATTAGGTTTGGGAAAATAATAAAACAAATACATGCATTTTGGGACCCCCTTCAAAGTGGGCCCTGTGCGGGTGCACCTGTTGCACCTGCCTAGTTACGGCACTGAACATACCACAACGCGTCCTGTTTATTTCGTAATAGCAAATAAAGAGTTCGGTCAATACGACGTGTTCGCCCGTGTGAAGTAAAATCAAAACTGACGAATGACGATCTGCTTTGAATCTGCTTCCGTGAGGTAAACATGGCAGATAGTCGTACACGTGAGAAAAAATGCCTCGTGTTGTTTCGGTAATGACGTATGCGGAAGGCGTTACAATCATTGTTTTTATCCATCTGGACACAAATTTTGCATAGCAGTATTTTTTTTAATGCAAGAACGTGTCGTGGCTCTTTATCAGCAGCCAGGGCATCTAGTCTCCAATTAGGTGAACAGTAACACGACGTCTCGAGAATATCACGCGATGTCAACCGGTCGAGTGAGACCATTCGCCGAACGAGTTCGTGTCACGTGACACTCCCAACACATTGGTGTTTCTGTTCGCAAAAGTCGAGACTAAGCACCCGGGAGGTGAAATTTCTTGTGGTTGTTTCTGTAAATGAAAATGCTCAATGGGCGAAAACTATGCGTTGTGGCTTACAATGCGCCGTTTCCGCTCATTGAGCATTTTCTATCTTTCAGCGTAACATATATATACATATATACTGTATATGCATATTGTTTAAACGAGTATACATATATGTGAATTTTTCGTATTTCTCGAGTGTAGTTCCATCTCAATTTTTAACACAATTTACCAGAACAGATACGCGTTTTCTTCAACAGACCGATTAATTAACACTTCTACGCAAATGTATGTAAAACTACTTTAACAAGTCTGTAGAAATCTTTAAAAATTGTTTTCACATGTGTACAGTAGATAAACAAGCTTTTTAAACGTATTCACTTAGACTTGTGAAATTTTTGTTTTATCGAAAATGAATAAAAGTTCTTAAATCGGACTAATTTACTTTTATTTATTTTTAAAAACAAGAAAGTGGCTGGGAAGAACATTAAAATTGTTCGAAAAAATTAGAGAATTTTCTCGTAACGTTGATGGAATTTAAAAGTTTGTCCGAGAAAACGTATGTTTCTAATTAATAATAGGGTACAATCGAGAAACTAAGGATCCGGTAATGCTAGAAAATAAGCAAGAAGAGTACAACACTAGATTTTGCGAATGAAACTTTTACTATTGTTTAATGACAGACGGCTTAGGTAAGATTTTTGGGCATTATTTGAATGTATTCAACGATACATAAAAAGTTTTATACATTAATTATTAAAATTCTTAATATACATTTAATAATAAATTTCCGCTTTTCGATTGATAGTATTTTATTTTCGTTTCTTATTTTCTTATCAAAATGGTAAGTAAGATAACCTCGTTGCATTAGATTAACATTATAAAATCAATCGTAACTAATTTTTTTTCTATTTATTGAAATAAAACGTAGAAAAGAGATCGACGAACGCACCCTTACACAATTTAGTGGTGTTGACGAAAACAACGATTACCATTGTTTACACGGAGGAGAGAAATCGGTAACGAAGGAAATTACGCTTGCGTAATACTCGAACGTCTCCTAAATATATGGGTTCGAATCGGCATTATTATGTACTGTATATTAATCTAAATACACAATACTTAAGCTTAATTCCCATGCCAAATCGTTAACGTTAATGCGATTACTAAAAGTCAATTTATTTCTTTTTAAGATATGTCTAGGACTGTTTAGGATTAGAATATTTTTTAATATTTTTATTTTATCTGGAAAATATGAAAAAAATAAGGTCCCGAAAATTCTTAAACATGTACTGTACAGTACAGTACAGTGCGTTTGTGACACTTTGGCAGACGGAGAAAACAGCAGGAATTGTGTGTGCTATTTTATGACTGGCTAAACAAAAGAGAATGGAGAAGGCAGTCCGGAATAAATGGACCATAAAGTCCGAAGAAGGCGAAATGGGAATTTTTCCAGTCGACTCGCGCATTATTTTTACTTTTAAAACACGTGGCAATAATTATTTTATGCATTAAGATGGGATAATATTTTAAATAAATCTTTTTAAAAGATCGTGTGTTATTTAAAGGCGTTACATAGTGTAGTAGGTGTGTTCCTCGTTATTTCAAAATGCATTTGGGTTCGGGTTGATCTTTATTGGAGTTGTCAGATGTTTTAAAGATTTGGAACGTTCTAAACATCGCCTGGCGACAATGACTCTTGCTTAACGTCTATTTTTACAATACAAAATAACTAAACTTAAGCTTGTGTTTAAAAAATAAAAAACGGGTTTTTCTCCAATTAAAATATCTCATTTTGTTAAAATTTAACGCAGTAATTTTTAATAACTTTAGACAAATCACGAGTGATATTAATAAAATTTATTAGATTATTTATCTAAAATTAAAATGATTTGCTCTTTATAAAATCTTCAAATAATAATCATCGAATATTATTTTGTTTTATTAAAACAATTTTAAATTTCTTAAAGGAATTTTTAAAAATTGTTTCGTGGTAAAACTATACAGTATTTTAATGAAGAGCCTTTGTCAGTAATAACATTGTAATTTGTAAAATTAATTAGAAAAAGTGTTTATGTAATAAAAGTTTCATCTTAAAAACTTAAACGAAATTATTTCCTTGACTAAAACTAAAAATTAAGTTTTCATGTTCAATTTTGACTTTAGTTTTTTAATTCGAAAATATGTTATAATATATTAATAATATGTGTTTGTATAAATATTATGTTTTATAATATATATACATTATATTTGAAATAATTTTGTAAGCCCAATTAAGAAGTAAAATCGTATGGAAAATATAATAAAATAAATTTCTTTATACAGTAAATAAAGCAGCAATTTTTAGTAAAATTGTTGATAAAAATTATTTAAATATAAAGTAAATAAAGAAAAGCTATTTTTATATTTATTTTAAATGTATTACTAAGGGTATAGAATGTGCATACAAGTATTGAAAATATTTATTTATTAATTTATAAAACTTTAAAAATATACCATTTACTTTTATTTTGCTTGTTGAAACGATTTTATTTTATATTTTCAATCGATTTTTTTACGAATTTTGGATCTGAATTAAAAATACCCCCAGATAAATCGATCGATCCCTGGGAGATTGGGTCTACCCAGGGACCGGCCACGTGGAGTTTTCCGGGTTTTCGTCACGTGTTGAACACCCAAACGGGGGTCATTTTCCCATAGAAAGTCCCTAGTGTTATGTTGCCTTACTTCAACAATCTTGTCCTATCCTAGGGGATTGTTAGCGACCGAGTTGTGAACCCCCGATCTAAGCCAAAATAATTTTTAAAAAATGATTAAAATATGTTAAAAAATTACTTTTAATATTATTTATTTAAAAAATAATTGGTTTATTATTAAATTTGTTATACAGTATTTAATTTCTCGTATAAGTAATATCTCGTTATAACGATAAACCTAAATGTAATGTAACCTAATAAACAAATAAGAAAAATGTGTAAATATCTGAATTATACGCAGAACCTTATTCGCAATTTACCACGTTTGTATGTACAGTATATAATATAACTAATCAAATAAGAAAGAACAAGAAAAATGCTTTATCCGAGTATCATTATGGTCTATAGACCTAGTTCTATAAAAATCTGCGGTGTATTTAGTTTTAAAAATTTAAAGAAATCAACAGAAATTTATTTTTAATCTTTAAAATGCACATCCCGGAAAAAATATATAAAATGTTAATATTTAATACGTAATTTAAATACTGTATATTCAATCTTACACAACTCAAACCATGTGAACCGACAGCCAAGGCAAAAAAGATTATTATTATTATATAATTCAATAATTTAAATGTTTTCGAAACTTCCTTTTGATTTCTCTATTCGAACGGAGCAACTTTTAAGATTAGATTCGTATCCGGGAAACAAATATTTGTTCGTCGATTCTAATTAATTCGTAATAAATAAAAATGGAAAAATTTATCGATTTCGGAATTAGAAATGTTTACGTAATTCATAATTTAAACGAACAGACTAAAATAATGATTGGTTTTACTAGTTTAAATATTTATGTTTTGTTAATTTAGTTCAAAAAGAAAACTATCAAATGTAATTGGAAACCTTTCTCTTTTCTAATTTCCTGCTTTTTAAAAGAACAATTTCAAACTATATTATGGCTTCGTCAAGTTTTTCACGCAATTTTCCTACTAAATCGCTTATTTTAATTAATTTAATTAATAGTTTTTCAAACTATTCTGTTACATTTAACCGTCAAAAGAACATAAATTTCGGTTTAAAAAATTTATCACGTCGTATATATTAAACACCGACTTGTAAGATTCCTCGTTACGTATAGGCCTATTTACAATTTAACCAACAAAAATTAATTTCATTATTTAAAATATATATTTTAATTTTTTAATTAATTCCGTCTCTGGCATACTTTCGACATAGGCCTGCAACGTGCGGTCTCTAACGAATACCTCACTCGAGAATAAACTTTATGGATTTATTTCGTCCCTCGAACGTATGGCAATAATTCCTTTAAAACTGTTAACAATAACGTTAAACGTTTTAAAATTCATTTTAAATATAGAACTGGGGAAGATTAAATGTTAAACAATTTAGAAAACGGCTTATATAATAGATAATCCTAAGAAGACGGGAGAGAAGGTAGAAAGATATACATGCATCGTCATCATCTCTCTAATCTGGTATAAATTGACCATCCATTAACTTGTGTAAACAAATGTAGAAGTAAATCCCACTAGATGCTGTTTCCTAAAATGGCGTTATGTCTCTCGTCTCCCCAGAGGATGCATCTGACAATACGATAAATCATCAAAGTAAATCTATCTTTCCAATTAGATTTATGTTTAAACGATGATTTCTCCTACGATTCTATATAGAAACAACTATTAAATCGGACGGACCATTTACGCTATTGTCTAAATTCGGCATTAGTAATATTATAATTGTTCTTTCCTTATCGTTTTAGTAGAATCGACTACATCTATTAATAAACTCGAAAAGATAAAATAAAATAAAATCGTTAAAACTGTATATAAAGGTTTTTATATAAGATCCGATATATATTTAGTTTATATGACAGAATATTTTATTCGTCGAAAGTAAAAGTGGCAGCGGTAATGGATGGAGTCACCGATGACGAATGTGACGTATGAATACAATATATTTATAAAAGAAAGAAAGCAATATTTAAATTTTACTCTAAGATACTTTATGAAGAAGAATGTGGTGGACCCGAAAACAAATATCGGAGGAGAAAACACCAAAGCTTTTATAGAAATTTTCCAATTTAAATTTCTTCTATTTTGAATCTCCAGAGTTTGATTTTATCCGGTCATAAAATTGCTGAGGACAAATAAGATTAAAATTTATATATAACAGCGAAAAATACAGCATTTTCTCGTCGAAAAGTTGCAATTTTTTTTTTCTACTTAAACAATTCCTACAAATTTTTTAATATAATCCAGAGATAATTCCCGTCTTAATATAGATTTTACTATTTATAAATTTAAAATTTAAATAAAGACCGCGGGATTATAAATATAATTAAATTTGAATTTAAAAAACTCAGGAGAAGCGATGCTATTTAAGAAAACTGGAAGACCTGGAAAAAAATAGAGTCCGTATAATTGAATTAAAATTCTCGACCGTTAACATCAAAACACATATAATCCAATAATTAAATAGTATGTAAATAGCACGGTGAAAAATGGACATTAATTGAATAAAATTAGAAGAGTAGTTAAGTGATTTAAAAGCTTTTTTGGGGGTATAAAGTATCGATTAATCGAATTTAAAACAATAGCATTCTTTATTATAATAATTAATTCTACATCATTAATATAGAAAGTAAATTTGTTCAATTAAGAAATAAAATGCAGTAGCCTAGCAACGGGGAATAACCTTACATAATGAAGCGAGAAGCTGCCGTGTTAGGCTAAGATGCGGGCTAAATTTAGAACCCCATATTCGTTCGTTACGTTAGATCGTGCTTTACACGTGTAACGCGAGTGACGGTAGCGGAAAGACGAATCAAAACCGTTAAATTCGAATTTAACATTATAAATTTGGGTTTTACCTCCACGAAATCGACTTCTCCTTCCATAAACACGGCTTTTCAATCTGGGTAAACCCTCCTTAAATCTTCTAAACGTTTTCGAGAGACTTAAATTTATTTAATTTTTTGCTTTACGTTAAAAATCCGGTCAGGTAAAAATTAATTTGGCATTAGAGTAGTGAAAGATCCTACGAAGTCGTTGTTGGAGCGTGTTGTTTACCGAGGACTGCAATTTAGAATATTTATGAAGATGTGAAAGAGAAAGAAATGTAACAAACAATAGAGCAATTGTAAACAGATCGTAAAAGGTCGATGGCGAAAGATTCATTACTTCAAATTTTACAACAGATAATTAGTTTAGGAAGTATTCTGCGGATTAATTAACGTCTCGTAATATCCGTTACTTCATTTTTCTCCATTAACGTTGATATTAATGACGTTTATCGCCGTAAAAATCCTCTTCCGGTAGAAGAGTTTATTGACTTATCTAAAACGAATGGCTCTCGAATTACAGTATTCCGTTTACATATTTTTAAAAAAATTTTGGTTTTCCATTCGACTATAAGTAATTGCGAATTTTATCTTAATAATTTAAAATATTCGACGGTAAACCGCGGCTTTCTGGGGAAGATGGCAATTGACAAGCGATGAAATCTGCCACTGCCATTACGATACGAGAATGGAAGAAATGAAAATGAAGGAACGTCTTGTAGTTTCGATAAAGAACCGGGACTCTTTGGAGAAAACAAAGGACGTATGGAAACCCTACGCCTAATCCGTAATAATTTTATTTCTTAAAATAAAATTATCGTCCGGAATTTTTCCGTAATAAATAAATATAAATTTATTCCGTAAAGTTTGTAAATTATTTATTCGTCTGCAAAGGCGAAGAGGAGGAGACACTAAAGACGGTCCCAAAGAATTAACGTAAACGTGTGGATTAACGTTAAATAACAATTATTTTTTACGAAATGTCACTAATTTATTTTTAAAATCATTTGTAGAAGATTAAAAAATATCTTTAAACTCATTATATGCCGCCTATTAGTACCCGCAGGAAGGAGAGAGTAAAACAAAAACTCATTATACAGTAATTGAAATAAATATCACTCAAAATATAAATCGTCTTATATAATCAAATTTCCGTTCAAGAAAAGCAATAATGATGCAGAAATTTTTAAATTAATCTTGCGTTATCTACGTGTAAAATGTAAATTCACTTTTATCCACGTGCAATTCTAATTATAATTAACTTCCGGGATGGAATTCGGATCGGTTGTGGCTGTTATTTATAATACGTAAGTCACATACACATAACACGTATAAGATATATTCTGAAGAATAAGGGGTCTTTCTCATCCAGCAAATACAGTGAAACCTGCGTAGGGTGACTATTTTGAGCCTGTCCCATCGGTGGTCACATTAGCAGGTTTCGCTGTAATATTAAGACGATTTCAAAATTAAATATTGTATTTTCGATAGCGGCACTTCTGGTAAATTAGTAAAAAAAATGTCACATTTATGAAAAGCAATCATTTTTTTAAGGAGAAAACCGGGCATACTCGTAGAGTGGGCCCAAAATGCAGTTGGACTCACTTTACAGGGAAAAATTGGTTTATTTCTAAGCTCGAATTTTATCTAATTTTCTATATAAATTATTTAAAGCTAAGTTTCCGCGTAACGGGTACATTTTTGCGATTATGCCATATCAACGTTTACGATAAAATTTTAATATTAGGTACCGTACGTTACACTCAAATGTTAATGGCGATTAATTATAGAACGTTGTTTGCGCGTAAAATAATTAATAGACCGGAAATGAATTAATCATGAAACATTTACGAGATAAAGACATCGTTTGAAGTTAAAATACAGCGTCGCTACGTGAAGACTGGGTCACTCTGTTATAATCAATTAAGGAAAGTAAGAGAAAGGTGGAAGAAAGAACTATTTTGCTGTGAATATTTCCATTTTTTTAAATTTCTTTCCCCGAATATATTCTAGATCCGAATGTCTGACCCGTCTTCACTGACCACACCGAGTCGTAAACGTCAGACAAATTAACACTTTTAGATTTTACTTCCGTTATGTTCACGTATTTAATTATACGTAGCAACTTAATTCCAATTCCGTTCGTAACTTCTATTGATTTATATTTTAAAATACGTCTTTAAAAAATTCAATTTTCTACTAATTTCTCGAGGGAGGCGAATACAAAAATACAAATAAAAACGGACGTTTAAATTATTTTAATCGATTGTATCTTGATACTCTATATATTAAAAAGTATAGATAATAGTAAACCCTCAAATTAGTACCGGCTTTCCCTCGTACGTCATACTTTTCCTTCAGCAATAGAGTCGTGCCAGTCATCTAACTCCTTTCGAGGAAAAACTTTCAAATTGAAATAACATTACTTCCAGTGCAAATCGGAAGTTTGTATACAGTTAATCGGGACCTCTTGCCCCTAGAGTTTTCATATCCGGTCTCGTATTACATCTATATAACTCCGTTCTCGAGATTAAGCAAGGACAGACAGACAGACGACAGTGGGGATTTATAGGTCTATTTTAAGATCACGCTCTAACAAAATTTTTGAACTTTTTGAATAAAATTAAATTACAGTATATAAATATTTCAATGGACAGCAATAATATTATTTTAAGATAAAACTGGAATAATTCTTGGCATAATAGAGAAAAGTAAAATTGTTATTTTGACAAGGGTCGACTTTCTCCACCCGAAGTCAAGCATCTATATCTTGTATAGAGAACGGATGCCTTACTACGCTGTTAAAAGAGACGAGACAAAAGATAAAACTCCCGTGGAAAATTCAATACACGCATTTATTTTTCTTGTAAAAATCACTGGGAAAATCTTCTCCCTCTTTCATAATATCGAAAAATATAAAATACGTTTTGTTATTTGTTGAACATAATACAATTAACATTTATATAATATGTAAATAAATCTTACTTTATAGAATAAAATTGCTGTGCTATGTATTAGGGAAAAGACATTTCCAAAATAAATACTAAAATCTTTAAAAATTGCAAATTATTTTTACTTTTATCCATAAAATTCTAAATCATATTTTAGAAACAAGGCTGGAGTTTCTTTAATTTTTGCGCTTTCGTTTAAATTTAAAAACTGATATATTCGTCTGTTTAAATGTCAATTTAATTCCAAATTCAAATAATTTTTTTTTTTAATTCTAAGAATAAAATTTCTTGGAATTGATTATTCAAAGATAAATCCGGCCGAAGACTTGAGTGATAAAGGATCATTCCACAGTGATTTTTATTATATGGGATTTAAGAGAAGTGGGTCACGTAGAAATATGCGATAGACTAAAATCTTTTTTGATCAATACTAATACTTTCATATTTAATAATCGTCCAAATACTGCTCCATATTATCAACTATTTATATACAAGTAGGTCTATTTATAACCTTATAAATGAAACGTTGTGTTTATATCCAGAGGCTCACAATCTAATATCTCAAATATAAACTACTTATATATAGAAAGAAATGGTTCGATAAAGTTTACGATTAATCGAAATATCAAAAAATTCCTATTCCGATAAATACGAAAAGCCCCACGTTCTGTAAACCGGCCCCTTTCCACTGTAAATAAATTAATTAAAGTACGGAGGAAAGATTTAACTACTTATACACACGTATACGCAATGGTATATAGGGTTACATCTAATTCCGTACCCTTTAGCATAGATTCTATATAACTTCTATATAATATACGGTTTAAATTAAATCTTTTAATATAATCAAATTAGAATATTTATTTTACTTTACCAAGTTAATGGCATTATTTAAACCGTTACTAAAATTAAAGCGTCACGAACGAAAGTGGAGTGGTTTCGGTATACAGCACTTGAAAGTTTCTATATCAACCATTATTCTAAAGATTTCATATTTCCGCGTACGGAAATATGAAATCTTTCGAAATAATAGTTGATATAATATGTATTGTTTACATAATTAATTAATAATATATATTGTTTACATAATATATTAGGTAAATTTAATCGTAACATTATACCAGCGAATTTAATCCAGAATACTTTAAAAGGGGGTTTCCTAACTCTGTGGCTACAGACACCCTAGGGATGGATTGATTTACCTGGAGGGTCGATAAACGACCGGGGGTGGTTTGGGGTCGACGTTATTTAGTTAAAAAAGTATTATTAATTCCTACTCGTAATTTATTTCGTATTAGTGTAGAAAGGGGCGAGCATATTTTATCAAATTTCGGAAAGGAGTAGAGGAAGAAAAAAGACGAAAACTTCCGTTATAAAATACAGTACTGTATATCAAAAACGCTATTATATTTATAAAATAGTAAGTTATTTAATAGGTAATCTGCCGCTTAAATGGCAGAAGGATACTTATTTATATTATAAAAGTCTGCAAGTCGAATTTATTTGAATCGTTTAAAGAAATCCGAACATTAATCAGGAAACTTCCGCCATGTAGCGCACGTCGATTGCTTATCGACTATTCGGCCAAGCACGAAGTATAACCTAGATTTTCGAGCATCCGATTAACCTTATGCAAAAATTATGCCATTCCGTTTTTATTTATTTAATTTTTCTTCTAAAGTTTTAATACCGTTTTAAACGGACATTTAAATGATATTAATTCTCGAGAAATGATCGAATTTGTTGATTTAGGATTAACGATTTATATAAAATTCTGTAAAATTAAACAAAATTAAAAAGTTTTATTGTACGATAAAGTGTTTTGAAATAAATTATTTATTTGTAATTATGTGCGTTATTATGGCAATAAAATGTAAAACTGTTAAATCCCGTTCACAAATCTTTAAAAAAATGTTTATTGATTGAAATAAGCGTTATTTATCCATAAATGAATTTTAAAATAAATATTTTTAATTGTTTTAATTATAAACGAACAAATAAAAATATGCCTTTTTTGCATTTATAAATGAACGTCTCGCGCTTTTATTATCCGAATTTATTGTATGTAATTGTCTAACGTAGACTGGTGCTATCAACAAGTATCCAGACAAACTCTGGACCAAAGTTAATCTCGGTTCATCGCATGAATAAATTATTTTCTCATTCTTCTTATTAAATTAACAATCGTCTTTCATCATCTATACTAAAGAAAACTTTCTTTTTACTTTTTCGGATGTTATATAGCCTATACAGTACACAAGGAAAATGTGACCATCAGCCAAAAATGACCCCCAGATTTTTACATTTTTTAACTCGGGACACCTCGAAACGTCGAAAAATGCAAAGAAATTTCGGGGTGATTTCTGTACATATGAATGTGTGTGTGTGTGTTGGGCACGGTTTTGTTCACCCTGTTTGAAGCTTCATAAGTCCGGTGCTTTTGTGGAAAATTTCTGAAACTTTGCAGAAAAGTTTGTTTATTAGGGAGATCTACGCTATTCAATTTTGATGGTTAAAGGTCGAGAGGGTGGGGAGATAAAAGGGATGATGTGTATCTCCAATAGGGTCGGACTTAATGACGATTTTACTCGTTATTAGCATTTAGAATTTTTTTTTAATAAAATCCACCCCTAGCCTCGAAATGAAACTATTTACCATTTTATAATAGTTAAAAATATAAAAAGTTTTTAAAATAAAATATAGTAACAGATGGCGCCACCAAACGTGGCCGGAAAAGTTAAGCAACTCGTCTATTGATTTTTTAAATTATTATCGCCTCCAGTTTCCGTTGGCAAACCAAAGATTTTCAAATTACGTTTCAAAAATTTTTTATTAATTTTTCGAGTCGTAATCAGCCGAGATAGTAAACAAAATTGATGAGACCCGAGTTATTTTAATATATTATTAACATTTTTCTTTTTTCTTTTTTTTTAAAATTATTAATAACACGAGTTTCTATTTTAATCCGAATTGTTCGAACTTTTGTTCTCGTGTGCAAAAACACGTATTAAATTTCTTTCCAAAATTAAATTTTTATAAAGATATTCTCGGCATTTAAAAGGGGGGAAACTATCGTTTATAAACATATAAATATATAAATTTAGAAGTAATAAACCAAAGACATTAACTCACTCTTAACAAACAGAAATGACTTTAATCGGGATTCTCCGCGATAATGTATCATTTCCGTTTTGATGTTCGAAAACTTTCATTTTCTACTTGTTTCTCGGCGCATGCTCTATGGATGAGAGTTTATTCGGCGTGGGTGGAGGGCTTATTTATCCTCCGATTTGGCCGCGATCCGCTCAGTCTCTACTTTACTACCCAAACTGTTTCATCATCAAAAAAAGAGATTTGTTGGTGAGTTAACACCTCTTTACTTTGCTTTAACGATAAGCCGATACGATCTTTTAATATATGCCAAAACCAAATATAATATATATATATATTTCCCCACGTAAAAGGCTATAAAAAATTTAGATGTAGGTTATTCGAATACGATAAGCTTTATCTAGTTTATTTAACCGATAATAAATTATTAGAAGCTATTAACTTTGTCCGTTTTACAGATAAAGCACGTTTTCTTTTCAATCTTTAATAATTGATGTTCGTTAGATAAGAAGAAAATGAATAATGAAGAGAGAAAATAAAACGAAAAAGAAAAAGGTTAAAAATATGAAATTTAAGAGAAAAACTCATTTTAAAATATAGCAATTGTTAGGTTTACATTTTAAAAAATGAAAGCTGCGTGCACCTGTAAAGCCGCTTTCACGTACAATTTAACGCATTTTGCAGGGAAAAGTGTTTTAAAGGGCTTTACAGACATTTCTAAAAACAATTTTTAAGAAAATAAAACTTTTACTTATTAATAAGGAAACTTATTAAAATGTTTAATAAAATAGAAGTTATCGTAAACTTAATTTTGGAAAATTCTTAATTGTAATTATCGTATAACTTGTCGATAAATAATTAATGAACAAATAACTTTTCACGGATTTTCGGTGATTAGAATTTGAAAATATGTATACATTAAAGCTAATGTACTTTGTATTTTCGATATCGATGAATTAGAGTTTAGATATTATACTATTTTACACAATTAAAAAAAATTTAAATATAATTAACAAATTGCAATTAAACTTTATTTATTTAGAAGATATTCGAAAGTTTAATTAAATTTAATTGGTAAATTTTAAGAAAGTTCCTATTAAAAATAAATATTAAAATAGCTTATAAAAATATATCGTAAACTCTATTTACTGTTTTACTTACCATTAAAGCTTCTAATTTTAATCACTAATTTATTATTTTCATAAGTTAATTAGAGAAGATAATAAAACAATAAAAAGATCATATTTTAGTATAATTAATTTTTATTTTTAATAATATTTTTGGGAACTTTTCAATTAGGATTTTATTTTTTAATGTTTAATTACTCGATCAGTGCATTACGTGGTAAGTTTTCCAGTTATTACAAGTAACGATAATGCTATTGTTGATATTGTTTAAAACAACGGAACAGATATTAATGGAAATTTTATTGCTAATAAGATTAAATGCCAATATATCTGCCCGTTAAGTGTCAAACACGTCGGTAAAATTAATTAAACAAATGCGTAACAAGATGGCGAGTGCTTAGTAAATACATTTATCTGTCCGGAAAGACAATTTATTGTTTAATAAATGCTTTGTATTTTCGAAAATAATTCGAATAATATTTGATTTATTGTCGAGTCCGGTGGAAGAGTTTATTTAGAAGGCAAACACGTTACTTTTTTTTGTTAAAAATGGAATAGAAAACCGCTTGAAAGGTTTCCTAACTTAAGAGAATGTTATATAGGATCTTAATAAACAAGTAATTCTCTAGTGAAGTCATTTTACGGCTTGGTATACAGATAACTTACAACTGAATATATATAAATAAACATTTACAATGCTAATTTACTGTAAAGTGAAGCTTATCGTTATTAATAGTCAAATAATCATATTTAAAATTATACGACGCTCGAGTTTAGTACGTAATAAGAATTAATTGATTATTTTATTGAATTAAAATATAATTAAACTCAATACAGTATTTTTTAAGTCGAATTTTTATAAATAATTATCTTAAAATTAACATTACTTACATAAATGCCCGATTAAAAATCAATTTTTACGCTAATTTCCACGTTATTCTTCAAATTAAATATAATATTTTAGTTAAATTTTTTCTCTAATTTATGCAAATAAGTAACTAAAATTAATTAATTAAGTTTCTTCGGTTTAAATTCGAAAAAGTTTTAAACTTGGAATAAAACCCGTTAACTGGCCCAACGGGTCGAACGGACCAATCAGAAACGGCGGAAGGCGGCTGTTGGTCGGGTGCGGTCCTACTCCCGTCACCGGGCAAGAAAATTTTCTCTGCCTAAAATACCCGTGACGTCATTAAATGAAGTCGAATGATTCAAGGTCCGGTAATGTTGGCGCCATTGCGACCAGTTCTTTGACCTTACGCGATGCCGATCACTTCCTATACGAGACACGACGAGATTTCCGAGATAATTCGGCACGGCTTCTGCCTATCCGTCGGGTCGGGCCTTTATCTTCTTACAAATCCTTTTCGGGCCCAAAAGACGGATCCGGGGCCTAATCTCCAAACAACGCGAAATCCGCCGACACTCGAAAAATCTACCCACTCCGTTCGATTTTAAAGAGATTAAAGCAACATGGCGGATTATAGAGAATTCTTAGTTCCGTAAATGCTCTTATTTTTTACTTATTTATTTTTCCTTCCGATTAAAAGAGGATTTTCTTCAACAGATCGTTAATCGAAAGGACGTCTCTATTCAAATAATGATTCTAACACATTATCGGGATCCTCATAATTTCCTACAGTTATCGCTTAACAGAATTATACAAGATTTCTATTATTTAAAACGGATGAAATTTTAAAACTTTAAATTTAATAATCGGCGTGGAACTGGTCACCAGGGGTGGGATTTAGTAGTCCGGATGGCCCGATTAGTGGTTTGACATCCGTACTCGCCACACGTGTTAGACAGGGCCACGACAGGTGGACGTCGGGGGGAAGGGACTCGGCGCGGGTATTTAAAGTACAAGCTTCTCCTCTTCGCCACCATTCGCTGCCAAGTTAGAGTGACCTTCTGCGCACAGGTAAGCTTCATCCTCTCTTATTTAACTCCATCCTTCTCTGCTCCCAGTTCTAATCGTCTCGGCTTCTTCTTTACGCGCTTCTCCATTATTTACGATATTATATTACTCCTTTATAACCCGAAAGAATTTACAAGCGTTAATCCAGCACAAACGTTATTTATTTATATATATATATAATAGTAATTAACTATTAAGTAAACTACAGTAATTATATAATTTTCGTAAGATTATTTTAAATACAATTAGTTGCTTTGCTGAAATCGAGAAAATTTGAGAACCGAATTCGTTGAAAAACTAATTTAATTATGTTAGTGGATATTAAAATATATATAGAAATTTTATTCGATTTTAGCTAAATAGAAGTTTTATCGGGCAATTTTAATTTTCTCAAGTAACAGAGTATAGAATATTTTTGATTTTATCGGTGTCTAGACGTCAGGAGGTAGAAAAGGACCTTGGGTTTTCGAGCTGTTTGTATAAGAAATGTAGTATTTTTGTTCACAGAGTCAACAATGAAATTTATGTGGGAACCGTGAAACCCCTTTTCTCCCCCACGCCAAACCTCAATAGTAGAAAAAGAGTGTTTCTTTAAGAATACCGCCTTATTTACCGAAATCCGACCCATTTCCGCTTTTTCTTGCCAAATATTTCCATTGAAGCGGACGAGGAAACAATTTTCTCATACTAAAAACCGTCAACAACAATCGGAAAAGGTGCGGGAAAAAAATATATCCACAAAATTTTCCATCTCGAACCGTTTCGGGGGTTTCAATACACAATACAAACTTACCGCACCAGACACGGTGACCCGGTTATCCTTCGACCTTGTGACCTTAGGACTGGCTGACCCTTGCCGGAGTGGCGAAAGGCCAAATTATCTGGAACACGTACAGGAGCGTGTGAACCGGCCAATACCGAAGTTTGCATCCAGACATAAACAAATTTTTCGGACGGTTCCTACAATACGGGTTCGTACTAATCGCCTTGTTTATGGCGGCCGACTTGTTTTTTAGGCATCGGAGCCGTCCGCAAATTGATTGATTTTAAGTAATTTCGCTGCTTAACGGATTAACGTCGAGTTGCATAGAAATATTGGCTTTGGGTTCCGATAATTGATTTATCTCATCCGATGATGGCATCGAGTTTTATTTTTAATTCCGATCTGTAGAACGACTTTTAATTTGATTTTTCTAGTTTCGTAATGGTTAAGAATGACGTTTATTTGCATTACAAATGAGCAATGTCATTTCCTCTAACTTAAGAATGCGCCTTTAAATCATTATAATTGTAAATGAATAGGAAATGATTAAAAAAATTTTTCTTTTATTCATTTACTTTTTTTCAATTAGTTTCTACTTTTGTTACTCCGAATGAAAAAACAAAACAGTAAAATACTTGGATTTAGGCCTAATATGAAAGATTTCGCACTTTAAATTATTAGAATTTTTCAATTTGAATCCGTAATTAAAACGCACTTTATTTAAAATTTTATTCAAAAAAATTATATACAAGTCTAATTGTGTTCTAGGTATTTTCATCTTACGTAATTGAAATAGGTGTGTGTGTCGACCGCTACATTTCACATTCCTAAAGAAATAAATATACAGATAACGGTTAAATGTAATTGTAAATTAACACACTTTATATATTTTTAAACTATAAATCCTTTACCAAATTATTTCTAATTATTTATTGAATTTTCTATCGTTTCTGTTAATCGAGGTAGACAAACAATGTTTCTTTTAAATACATTCACGAATTTTATCAATAGAAACTATAAAAAGCCCATAGATAAAAATTCACACTCGGCTGGATAATGTCAATAGAACAATATATGATAACGATTAATCGAGAGTGTAATAATTAGACGATTACATTCTACAAATTTGAATCAGGAACCCCCAAAAAGAAAAAAAAACCCATTTTACGAAATTGCTTAACCGTAACCGGGTGTAGTAAACAAAGCTATAACAGAAAGTTTATCCGGTGACCTAGTTCTAAATCAGTAACGACGAAGAATTTTGCTGGGAGAAACTCGTCCTTATAATTAATTTCTGTGGGTTTAAGTGAAATTGGTCAACAGGAAGGGGATTTTACCCGTCGTCTCCCCTTTTCGTTAATAACAGGGAAGAAGTATTACAAACGGACCGCGCCGATCTCGATTAGAACAGAGGGAAAAATCTTTAAACCGCCCTGTGGTGTAAGCGAGCGATTGATGATCGCACAGAATTTTATACACGGTTTTCCAAGAGGTTTGTTTCCAGCCGCCCGGTACGTTTATTCCCACCGCAGGTATACTTTAGTGAAAGCGGGTGTAGCTTGGAACGCTCCTATTCTTTTTGGCAAGGACGTTCCCACCCGAGGGGAGGAAGGGAAACCAACAAACCGAGAAGAAACCGGGAAAAAAAAGCCGTTCGATTTAATTGCAGTGTGGGTGCAGTTGGACAAAATGCAGCCGACAAGAATTTGGAAGTCGATTAAAGGCACCCCTAAGAGGAAACTAGAAAGAAGGGACCAGGTGGCCAACCCTTCACCGAGAGCAATATATTATCCTTTCTTTCACTTTCCCCTCGAGACAGGGTGAAGCCACGTGACTGGGCAGGGATAAAATTTGGTTCACTTTTTGTTAACTCTCTTGAGGAACAAGTTCTTTAGCAAACGCCTGGTAAGTTTTTTTTTCTTAAACCCCATTCTATAACGGAATGCCAGGCATTGGTGCGTATTTGTAGGCTGGTAGTTTGCATTGCATTCGACGTTTTAATTAATTAATAAATTCGATATTTTTATTAAAAGCCACCGATCTTGTAAATTTTCAAACTATTAATGATTTTAATTTTAAACTGAAACTTTGCAATTATTGCCTGACGGATTAATGATCGTAGTATTTTCTATTAGTATCACGTTTCGTCTAATGAAAATCGAAAGATTTCGAGAATATTAGCTTTCTTTGTTTCCTGTCTTAATTCTTTCGATATTAACCGGATAATCCCTCTGATACCGAGAGAAATAATTTCGGCATCCCAAGATCGTGACATCAAATATAAACCGAATCCTTCAGCTCTATGGCACATATTCCCTTTAATTTACTGTTTGTGTTATAAACCACGTAATCTTTATATATATATTGTATTTTCATCAGGTAACTTCCATTATCACCTTCAGCCGCAATGTCAGGTCGTACCATATTATTCACAACATTAATATTGTTGCCCGCCATTTTTGGACGTCATATCGAATATAGTCGAACAAGGAGAGGATTAGGAGTAAGATTTAATATTACGTTTGACGTATTTTTAATTATAATTAATCCATCGCTTACATTAAACTTAATTTTTTTGTTTTTAGGGCGTTATGAAACATTCTAGAAACACGAGAAATGGTAAGACGTTTGCAATTAACGTAACGGTATCCTAAAAATTATATAATTGACCGTAATAAACTATTGTAGGAAATAGTAATGTGAATCCACATCTTCGAATGCGTAGTATACCACCCGAATTTCTTTACGTATCTTTGGGAGATAATAAAGTATTAGAATGCGAAGCCGGAGGGAATCCTCCTCCCACCATTCACTGGTTAAAGAATGGGAAAAGGATCCAACAGGTAAGGTTATTTTTAAAATGGACCAAGAGATAATTAAGACACGTCTCGAGCTCGACGTTTCTTCCAGAATCCGATGGAAATGAACGAAGTGGACGACGGTAATTTCGATACTAATCCTCAGTTGGGTTTAAGTTTTACTAAGTCGCGACTTTTCATCGATTGCGCCACCGAACAAGACACGGGCGAATACACTTGTGTTGCCCAAAATCCTTATTATAGAATTAGTACCAATACCAAAATCGAAACGAATAACAAAAGTAAGATAACCGAAGATGCGTTCTGCCTCACTAAAAAGTCCTACGGTGAGTTTTCAGTTTATAAATAGAAGAAATTAATTCGATGATACGATAATTATCCCATCTGTCGTCGACAGGTATTCCTGCCAGAATATACATGTGGACCCACATAAGAATGGAATACACTGGAAGTGACGTTCAGTTATTCTGTAGGGTAGCCGGAAAACCGGAACCTGCAGTCAAATGGATAAATCAAGACGACGAACTCGTCCAGAAAAGCGAAAAATACGAAGTGAGTATAACAAAATTCAAATATTCAAACTTATTTGTAGTTTCGGCTACATTTTGTTGCGAGTTTAATTTGTTTCGATTGGCCGCTCAATGTATTATAATTACTGCATCGATTTAATTTCGTAGTAATTTGCTAAGCAATGCGACGAACGAAACAAATTCTAGGAAACGAAACAAATTTTAAACTCCGATGATAAACACTTTTAAATTGCTCGAACGTAGGACGTCAACACGCATTTAAAATCATTTTAAGTATTTGCTCTTAATGTTTATAGCATTGGAGTCGGTCAAAATTGCATTCTTGGAATTAATTCGTCCTTCTTCTCTTATAAATAAAGTTTTGTTTGGTAATAAATCGAGTAATAATATGCCACTTTTATTTCTTTCGCTCGACCGGAATGAAATATTTCTTTATTTTTTAAATTAATTATAGATTTTAGATAGCGGAGATCTGATCATTCGTGATATCGATTGGAGCGACATGGGAAATTACGTATGTATCACAAAGAATATCCACGGAACCGATCAATCATCCACTTTTCTTTATCCATCAAAGGTAATTAACTCCTTTCGCCTGTTCTTCGCCTTATAATAATGCCTAACCGAGTCGATTTTCGCACTTCATTAATTAATTATTATTTTTTTCCAGCGAGAAAAAGTGATGAATTAATCTCGAAGCAAGCGTCCATCGGCAATGTCGGCGCGCCACTTAACAGCAACAAAAACAGAAAAAAAAAATTACTTTGAAATTTGGTGATAGACTAGGACGCCATCTGTTATTTTAACCTAGAACTATCGAAGGCTTTCTTCAATTATTTAAAATACGTGTTGTAAAAAAAAAATAGTNACTTTTATCCATAAAATTCTAAATCATATTTTAGAAACAAGGCTGGAGTTTCTTTAATTTATGCGCTTTCGTTTAAATTTAAAAACTGATATATTCGTCTGTTTAAATGTCAATTTAATTCCAAATTCAAATAATTTTTTTTTTTTAATTCTAAGAATAAAATTTCTTGGAATTGATTATTCAAAGATAAATCCGGCCGAAGACTTGAGTGATAAAGGATCATTCCACAGTGATTTTTATTATATGGGATTTAAGAGAAGTGGGTCACGTAGAAATATGCGGTAGACTAAAATCTTTTTTGATCAATACTAATACTTTCATATTTAATAATCGTCCAAATACTGCTCCATATTATCAACTATTTATATACAAGTAGGTCTATTTATAACCTTATAAATGAAACGTTGTGTTTATATCCAGAGGCTCACAATCTAATATCTCAAATATAAACTACTTATATATAGAAAGAAATGGTTCGATAAAGTTTACGATTAATCGAAATATCAAAAAATTCCTATTCCGATAAATACGAAAAGCCCCACGTTCTGTAAACCGGCCCCTTTCCACTGTAAATAAATTAATTAAAGTACGGAGGAAAGATTTAACTACTTATACACACGTATACGCAATGGTATATAGGGTTACATCTAATTCCGTACCCTTTAGCATAGATTCTATATAACTTCTATATAATATACGGTTTAAATTAAATCTTTTAATATAATCAAATTAGAATATTTATTTTACTTTACCAAGTTAATGGCATTATTTAAACCGTTACTAAAATTAAAGCGTCACGAACGAAAGTGGAGTGGTTTCGGTATACAGCACTTGAAAGTTTCTATATCAACCATTATTCTAAAGATTTCATATTTCCGCGTACGGAAATATGAAATCTTTCGAAATAATAGTTGATATAATATGTATTGTTTACATAATTAATTAATAATATATATTGTTTACATAATATATTAGGTAAATTTAATCGTAACATTATACCAGCGAATTTAATCCAGAATACTTTAAAAGGGGGTTTCCTAACTCTGTGGCTACAGACACCCTAGGGATGGATTGATTTACCTGGAGGGTCGATAAACGACCGGGGGTGGTTTGGGGTCGACGTTATTTAGTTAAAAAAGTATTATTAATTCCTACTCGTAATTTATTTCGTATTAGTGTAGAAAGGGGCGAGCATATTTTATCAAATTTCGGAAAGGAGTAGAGGAAGAAAAAAGACGAAAACTTCCGTTATAAAATACAGTACTGTATATCAAAAACGCTATTATATTTATAAAATAGTAAGTTATTTAATAGGTAATCTGCCGCTTAAATGGCAGAAGGATACTTATTTATATTATAAAAGTCTGCAAGTCGAATTTATTTGAATCGTTTAAAGAAATCCGAACATTAATCAGGAAACTTCCGCCATGTAGCGCACGTCGATTGCTTATCGACTATTCGGCCAAGCACGAAGTATAACCTAGATTTTCGAGCATCCGATTAACCTTATGCAAAAATTATGCCATTCCGTTTTTATTTATTTAATTTTTCTTCTAAAGTTTTAATACCGTTTTAAACGGACATTTAAATGATATTAATTCTCGAGAAATGATCGAATTTGTTGATTTAGGATTAACGATTTATATAAAATTCTGTAAAATTAAACAAAATTAAAAAGTTTTATTGTACGATAAAGTGTTTTGAAATAAATTATTTATTTGTAATTATGTGCGTTATTATGGCAATAAAATGTAAAACTGTTAAATCCCGTTCACAAATCTTTAAAAAAATGTTTATTGATTGAAATAAGCGTTATTTATCCATAAATGAATTTTAAAATAAATATTTTTAATTGTTTTAATTATAAACGAACAAATAAAAATATGCCTTTTTTGCATTTATAAATGAACGTCTCGCGCTTTTATTATCCGAATTTATTGTATGTAATTGTCTAACGTAGACTGGTGCTATCAACAAGTATCCAGACAAACTCTGGACCAAAGTTAATCTCGGTTCATCGCATGAATAAATTATTTTCTCATTCTTCTTATTAAATTAACAATCGTCTTTCATCATCTATACTAAAGAAAACTTTCTTTTTACTTTTTCGGATGTTATATAGCCTATACAGTACACAAGGAAAATGTGACCATCAGCCAAAAATGACCCCCAGATTTTTACATTTTTTAACTCGGGACACCTCGAAACGTCGAAAAATGCAAAGAAATTTCGGGGTGATTTCTGTACATATGAATGTGTGTGTGTGTGTTGGGCACGGTTTTGTTCACCCTGTTTGAAGCTTCATAAGTCCGGTGCTTTTGTGGAAAATTTCTGAAACTTTGCAGAAAAGTTTGTTTATTAGGGAGATCTACGCTATTCAATTTTGATGGTTAAAGGTCGAGAGGGTGGGGAGATAAAAGGGATGATGTGTATCTCCAATAGGGTCGGACTTAATGACGATTTTACTCGTTATTAGCATTTAGAATTTTTTTTTAATAAAATCCACCCCTAGCCTCGAAATGAAACTATTTACCATTTTATAATAGTTAAAAATATAAAAAGTTTTTAAAATAAAATATAGTAACAGATGGCGCCACCAAACGTGGCCGGAAAAGTTAAGCAACTCGTCTATTGATTTTTTAAATTATTATCGCCTCCAGTTTCCGTTGGCAAACCAAAGATTTTCAAATTACGTTTCAAAAATTTTTTATTAATTTTTCGAGTCGTAATCAGCCGAGATAGTAAACAAAATTGATGAGACCCGAGTTATTTTAATATATTATTAACATTTTTCTTTTTTCTTTTTTTTTAAAATTATTAATAACACGAGTTTCTATTTTAATCCGAATTGTTCGAACTTTTGTTCTCGTGTGCAAAAACACGTATTAAATTTCTTTCCAAAATTAAATTTTTATAAAGATATTCTCGGCATTTAAAAGGGGGGAAACTATCGTTTATAAACATATAAATATATAAATTTAGAAGTAATAAACCAAAGACATTAACTCACTCTTAACAAACAGAAATGACTTTAATCGGGATTCTCCGCGATAATGTATCATTTCCGTTTTGATGTTCGAAAACTTTCATTTTCTACTTGTTTCTCGGCGCATGCTCTATGGATGAGAGTTTATTCGGCGTGGGTGGAGGGCTTATTTATCCTCCGATTTGGCCGCGATCCGCTCAGTCTCTACTTTACTACCCAAACTGTTTCATCATCAAAAAAAGAGATTTGTTGGTGAGTTAACACCTCTTTACTTTGCTTTAACGATAAGCCGATACGATCTTTTAATATATGCCAAAACCAAATATAATATATATATATATTTCCCCACGTAAAAGGCTATAAAAAATTTAGATGTAGGTTATTCGAATACGATAAGCTTTATCTAGTTTATTTAACCGATAATAAATTATTAGAAGCTATTAACTTTGTCCGTTTTACAGATAAAGCACGTTTTCTTTTCAATCTTTAATAATTGATGTTCGTTAGATAAGAAGAAAATGAATAATGAAGAGAGAAAATAAAACGAAAAAGAAAAAGGTTAAAAATATGAAATTTAAGAGAAAAACTCATTTTAAAATATAGCAATTGTTAGGTTTACATTTTAAAAAATGAAAGCTGCGTGCACCTGTAAAGCCGCTTTCACGTACAATTTAACGCATTTTGCAGGGAAAAGTGTTTTAAAGGGCTTTACAGACATTTCTAAAAACAATTTTTAAGAAAATAAAACTTTTACTTATTAATAAGGAAACTTATTAAAATGTTTAATAAAATAGAAGTTATCGTAAACTTAATTTTGGAAAATTCTTAATTGTAATTATCGTATAACTTGTCGATAAATAATTAATGAACAAATAACTTTTCACGGATTTTCGGTGATTAGAATTTGAAAATATGTATACATTAAAGCTAATGTACTTTGTATTTTCGATATCGATGAATTAGAGTTTAGATATTATACTATTTTACACAATTAAAAAAAATTTAAATATAATTAACAAATTGCAATTAAACTTTATTTATTTAGAAGATATTCGAAAGTTTAATTAAATTTAATTGGTAAATTTTAAGAAAGTTCCTATTAAAAATAAATATTAAAATAGCTTATAAAAATATATCGTAAACTCTATTTACTGTTTTACTTACCATTAAAGCTTCTAATTTTAATCACTAATTTATTATTTTCATAAGTTAATTAGAGAAGATAATAAAACAATAAAAAGATCATATTTTAGTATAATTAATTTTTATTTTTAATAATATTTTTGGGAACTTTTCAATTAGGATTTTATTTTTTAATGTTTAATTACTCGATCAGTGCATTACGTGGTAAGTTTTCCAGTTATTACAAGTAACGATAATGCTATTGTTGATATTGTTTAAAACAACGGAACAGATATTAATGGAAATTTTATTGCTAATAAGATTAAATGCCAATATATCTGCCCGTTAAGTGTCAAACACGTCGGTAAAATTAATTAAACAAATGCGTAACAAGATGGCGAGTGCTTAGTAAATACATTTATCTGTCCGGAAAGACAATTTATTGTTTAATAAATGCTTTGTATTTTCGAAAATAATTCGAATAATATTTGATTTATTGTCGAGTCCGGTGGAAGAGTTTATTTAGAAGGCAAACACGTTACTTTTTTTTGTTAAAAATGGAATAGAAAACCGCTTGAAAGGTTTCCTAACTTAAGAGAATGTTATATAGGATCTTAATAAACAAGTAATTCTCTAGTGAAGTCATTTTACGGCTTGGTATACAGATAACTTACAACTGAATATATATAAATAAACATTTACAATGCTAATTTACTGTAAAGTGAAGCTTATCGTTATTAATAGTCAAATAATCATATTTAAAATTATACGACGCTCGAGTTTAGTACGTAATAAGAATTAATTGATTATTTTATTGAATTAAAATATAATTAAACTCAATACAGTATTTTTTTAAGTCGAATTTTTATAAATAATTATCTTAAAATTAACATTACTTACATAAATGCCCGATTAAAAATCAATTTTTACGCTAATTTCCACGTTATTCTTCAAATTAAATATAATATTTTAGTTAAATTTTTTCTCTAATTTATGCAAATAAGTAACTAAAATTAATTAATTAAGTTTCTTCGGTTTAAATTCGAAAAAGTTTTAAACTTGGAATAAAACCCGTTAACTGGCCCAACGGGTCGAACGGACCAATCAGAAACGGCGGAAGGCGGCTGTTGGTCGGGTGCGGTCCTACTCCCGTCACCGGGCAAGAAAATTTTCTCTGCCTAAAATACCCGTGACGTCATTAAATGAAGTCGAATGATTCAAGGTCCGGTAATGTTGGCGCCATTGCGACCAGTTCTTTGACCTTACGCGATGCCGATCACTTCCTATACGAGACACGACGAGATTTCCGAGATAATTCGGCACGGCTTCTGCCTATCCGTCGGGTCGGGCCTTTATCTTCTTACAAATCCTTTTCGGGCCCAAAAGACGGATCCGGGGCCTAATCTCCAAACAACGCGAAATCCGCCGACACTCGAAAAATCTACCCACTCCGTTCGATTTTAAAGAGATTAAAGCAACATGGCGGATTATAGAGAATTCTTAGTTCCGTAAATGCTCTTATTTTTTACTTATTTATTTTTCCTTCCGATTAAAAGAGGATTTTCTTCAACAGATCGTTAATCGAAAGGACGTCTCTATTCAAATAATGATTCTAACACATTATCGGGATCCTCATAATTTCCTACAGTTATCGCTTAACAGAATTATACAAGATTTCTATTATTTAAAACGGATGAAATTTTAAAACTTTAAATTTAATAATCGGCGTGGAACTGGTCACCAGGGGTGGGATTTAGTAGTCCGGATGGCCCGATTAGTGGTTTGACATCCGTACTCGCCACACGTGTTAGACAGGGCCACGACAGGTGGACGTCGGGGGGAAGGGACTCGGCGCGGGTATTTAAAGTACAAGCTTCTCCTCTTCGCCACCATTCGCTGCCAAGTTAGAGTGACCTTCTGCGCACAGGTAAGCTTCATCCTCTCTTATTTAACTCCATCCTTCTCTGCTCTTCGTTCTAATCGTCTCGGCTTCTTCTTTACGCGCTTCTCCATTATTTACGATATTATATTACTCCCTTATAACCCGAAAGAATTTACAAGCGTTAATCCAGCACAAACGTTATTTATTTATATATATATATAATAGTAATTAACTATTAAGTAAACTACAGTAATTATATAATTTTCGTAAGATTATTTTAAATACAATTAGTTGCTTTGCTGAAATCGAGAAAATTTGAGAACCGAATTCGTTGAAAAACTAATTTAATTATGTTAGTGGATATTAAAATATATATAGAAATTTTATTCGATTTTAGCTAAATAGAAATTTTATCGGGCAATTTTAATTTTCTCAAGTAACAGAGTATAGAATATTTTTGATTTTATCGGTGTCTAGACGTCAGGAGGTAGAAAAGGACCTTGGGTTTTCGAGCTGTTTGTATAAGAAATGTAGTATTTTTGTTCACAGAGTCAACAATGAAATTTATGTGGGAACCGTGAAACCCCTTTTCTCCCCCACGCCAAACCTCAATAGTAGAAAAAGAGTGTTTCTTTAAGAATACCGCCTTATTTACCGAAATCCGACCCATTTCCGCTTTTTCTTGCCAAATATTTCCATTGAAGCGGACGAGGAAACAATTTTCTCATACTAAAAACCGTCAACAACAATCGGAAAAGGTGAGGGAAAAAAATATATCTACAAAATTTTCCATCTCGAACCGTTTCGGGGGTTTCAATACACAATACAAACTTACCGCACCAGACACGGTGACCCGGTTATCCTTCGACCTTGTGACCTTAGGACTGGCTGACCCTTGCCGGAGTGGCGAAAGGCCAAATTATCTGGAACACGTACAGGAGCGTGTGAACCGGCCAATACCGAAGTTTGCATCCAGACATAAACAAATTTTTCGGACGGTTCCTACAATACGGGTTCGTACTAATCGCCTTGTTTATGGCGGCCGACTTGTTTTTTAGGCATCGGAGCCGTCCGCAAATTGATTGATTTTAAGTAATTTCGCTGCTTAACGGATTAACGTCGAGTTGCATAGAAATATTGGCTTTGGGTTCCGATAATTGATTTATCTCATCCGATGATGGCATCGAGTTTTATTTTTAATTCCGATCTGTAGAACGACTTTTAATTTGATTTTTCTAGTTTCGTAATGGTTAAGAATGACGTTTATTTGCATTACAAATGAGCAATGTCATTTCCTCTAACTTAAGAATGCGCCTTTAAATCATTATAATTGTAAATGAATAGGAAATGATTAAAAAAATTTTTCTTTTATTCATTTACTTTTTTTCAATTAGTTTCTACTTTTGTTACTCCGAATGAAAAAACAAAACAGTAAAATACTTGGATTTAGGCCTAATATGAAAGATTTCGCACTTTAAATTATTAGAATTTTTCAATTTGAATCCGTAATTAAAACGCACTTTATTTAAAATTTTATTCAAAAAAATTATATACAAGTCTAATTGTGTTCTAGGTATTTTCATCTTACGTAATTGAAATAGGTGTGTGTGTCGACCGCTACATTTCACATTCCTAAAGAAATAAATATACAGATAACGGTTAAATGTAATTGTAAATTAACACACTTTATATATTTTTAAACTATAAATCCTTTACCAAATTATTTCTAATTATTTATTGAATTTTCTATCGTTTCTGTTAATCGAGGTAGACAAACAATGTTTCTTTTAAATACATTCACGAATTTTATCAATAGAAACTATAAAAAGCCCATAGATAAAAATTCACACTCGGCTGGATAATGTCAATAGAACAATATATGATAACGATTAATCGAGAGTGTAATAATTAGACGATTACATTCTACAAATTTGAATCAGGAACCCCCAAAAAGAAAAAAAAAACCCATTTTACGAAATTGCTTAACCGTAACCGGGTGTAGTAAACAAAGCTATAACAGAAAGTTTATCCGGTGACCTAGTTCTAAATCAGTAACGACGAAGAATTTTGCTGGGAGAAACTCGTCCTTATAATTAATTTCTGTGGGTTTAAGTGAAATTGGTCAACAGGAAGGGGATTTTACCCGTCGTCTCCCCTTTTCGTTAATAACAGGGAAGAAGTATTACAAACGGACCGCGCCGATCTCGATTAGAACAGAGGGAAAAATCTTTAAACCGCCCTGTGGTGTAAGCGAGCGATTGATGATCGCACAGAATTTTATACACGGTTTTCCAAGAGGTTTGTTTCCAGCCGCCCGGTACGTTTATTCCCACCGCAGGTATACTTTAGTGAAAGCGGGTGTAGCTTGGAACGCTCCTATTCTTTTTGGCAAGGACGTTCCCACCCGAGGGGAGGAAGGGAAACCAACAAACCGAGAAGAAACCGGGAAAAAAAAGCCGTTCGATTTAATTGCAGTGTGGGTGCAGTTGGACAAAATGCAGCCGACAAGAATTTGGAAGTCGATTAAAGGCACCCCTAAGAGGAAACTAGAAAGAAGGGACCAGGTGGCCAACCCTTCACCGAGAGCAATATATTATCCTTTCTTTCACTTTCCCCTCGAGACAGGGTGAAGCCACGTGACTGGGCAGGGATAAAATTTGGTTCACTTTTTGTTAACTCTCTTGAGGAACAAGTTCTTTAGCAAACGCCTGGTAAGTTTTTTTTTTTTCTTAAACCCCATTCTATAACGGAATGCCAGGCATTGGTGCGTATTTGTAGGCTGGTAGTTTGCATTGCATTCGACGTTTTAATTAATTAATAAATTCGATATTTTTATTAAAAGCCACCGATCTTGTAAATTTTCAAACTATTAATGATTTTAATTTTAAACTGAAACTTTGCAATTATTGCCTGACGGATTAATGATCGTAGTATTTTCTATTAGTATCACGTTTCGTCTAATGAAAATCGAAAGATTTCGAGAATATTAGCTTTCTTTGTTTCCTGTCTTAATTCTTTCGATATTAACCGGATAATCCCTCTGATACCGAGAGAAATAATTTCGGCATCCCAAGATCGTGACATCAAATATAAACCGAATCCTTCAGCTCTATGGCACATATTCCCTTTAATTTACTGTTTGTGTTATAAACCACGTAATCTTTATATATATATTGTATTTTCATCAGGTAACTTCCATTATCACCTTCAGCCGCAATGTCAGGTCGTACCATATTATTCACAACATTAATATTGTTGCCCGCCATTTTTGGACGTCATATCGAATATAGTCGAACAAGGAGAGGATTAGGAGTAAGATTTAATATTACGTTTGACGTATTTTTAATTATAATTAATCCATCGCTTACATTAAACTTAATTTTTTTGTTTTTAGGGCGTTATGAAACATTCTAGAAACACGAGAAATGGTAAGACGTTTGCAATTAACGTAACGGTATCCTAAAAATTATATAATTGACCGTAATAAACTATTGTAGGAAATAGTAATGTGAATCCACATCTTCGAATGCGTAGTATACCACCCGAATTTCTTTACGTATCTTTGGGAGATAATAAAGTATTAGAATGCGAAGCCGGAGGGAATCCTCCTCCCACCATTCACTGGTTAAAGAATGGGAAAAGGATCCAACAGGTAAGGTTATTTTTAAAATGGACCAAGAGATAATTAAGACACGTCTCGAGCTCGACGTTTCTTCCAGAATCCGATGGAAATGAACGAAGTGGACGACGGTAATTTCGATACTAATCCTCAGTTGGGTTTAAGTTTTACTAAGTCGCGACTTTTCATCGATTGCGCCACCGAACAAGACACGGGCGAATACACTTGTGTTGCCCAAAATCCTTATTATAGAATTAGTACCAATACCAAAATCGAAACGAATAACAAAAGTAAGATAACCGAAGATGCGTTCTGCCTCACTAAAAAGTCCTACGGTGAGTTTTCAGTTTATAAATAGAAGAAATTAATTCGATGATACGATAATTATCCCATCTGTCGTCGACAGGTATTCCTGCCAGAATATACATGTGGACCCACATAAGAATGGAATACACTGGAAGTGACGTTCAGTTATTCTGTAGGGTAGCCGGAAAACCGGAACCTGCAGTCAAATGGATAAATCAAGACGACGAACTCGTCCAGAAAAGCGAAAAATACGAAGTGAGTATAACAAAATTCAAATATTCAAACTTATTTGTAGTTTCGGCTACATTTTGTTGCGAGTTTAATTTGTTTCGATTGGCCGCTCAATGTATTATAATTACTGCATCGATTTAATTTCGTAGTAATTTGCTAAGCAATGCGACGAACGAAACAAATTCTAGGAAACGAAACAAATTTTAAACTCCGATGATAAACACTTTTAAATTGCTCGAACGTAGGACGTCAACACGCATTTAAAATCATTTTAAGTATTTGCTCTTAATGTTTATAGCATTGGAGTCGGTCAAAATTGCATTCTTGGAATTAATTCGTCCTTCTTCTCTTATAAATAAAGTTTTGTTTGGTAATAAATCGAGTAATAATATGCCACTTTTATTTCTTTCGCTCGACCGGAATGAAATATTTCTTTATTTTTTAAATTAATTATAGATTTTAGATAGCGGAGATCTGATCATTCGTGATATCGATTGGAGCGACATGGGAAATTACGTATGTATCACAAAGAA
The DNA here is from genome assembly GCF_000671375.1 of Centruroides sculpturatus. Lineage (NCBI taxonomy): Eukaryota > Metazoa > Arthropoda > Arachnida > Scorpiones > Buthidae > Centruroides > Centruroides sculpturatus. Next base: position 48,569 of record NW_019385312.1, on the reverse strand, counting down.
TATCCACGGAACCGATCAATCATCCACTTTTCTTTATCCATCAAAGGTAATTAACTCCTTTCGCCCGTTCTTCGCCTTATAATAATGCCTAACCGAGTCGATTTTCGCACTTAATTAATTAATTATTATTTTTTTCCAGCGAGAAAAAGTGATGAATTAATCTCGAAGCAAGCGTCCATCGGCAATGTCGGCGCGCCACTTAACAGCAACAAAAACAGAAAAAAAAAATTACTTTGAAATTTGGTGATAGACTAGGACGCCATCTGTTATTTTAACCTAGAACTATCGAAGGCTTTCTTCAATTATTTAAAATACGTGTTGTAAAAAAAAAATAGTAGTAAAAATTGAAAAATATCATTAAAATATTTTATTTCGTAATATAGACAACTTTTTGGATATATTTTTTTAATTATTAAGGACTAATTTCGCCATTCGAAAATGCCTTCTAAACGGATGACGTTCTTTAGTTTATCCAAACTAAATTAATTTATCCGAGTTCCTTTTTAGTTTTCTAAAATTTAGATATATTTATTAATAGAATTTTAAAATAAATTTAACACATAATAATCATTAAAAATTTATTTTATTTTTCAAAATATATTCAATTTTTCCCCGATAAAAATAAAATAAAAATACATATTTTGTTTTTTGAGCAAAACATTTTAAAAGTAATAAAAATGAAATATTTAAGAATTGCCTGGTTTTAATTATTTATCCAAAATTTCTAATCAAGAAAATTCAAACAACCAACCAAAAATTTATCGGGCGATTTTAATTTCTAAAAAATAATGTTTCTTTTTCCTTTCTTTCGAATATAAAATTTTAAAAAAAATGGAAGTGAATATTTAAAATAAACATTATATTTTAATATAAACAAATCAATAAAGTAGAATAACAGATTACGCAAAGAACCTTCACCTAATCTCAATGAGAGATAACCTAAAGAGCATTCTTATTCAAAGCACTTTTTTAAATTTCACAAAATTATTAAACGATTATTTTTAGAAAAGATATCAAAAATTCCCGATTTTTAAACTTATTATCGTGTTATAATTATAGATTTTGGATTAATTATAGAAAAATATTTTAAGAAACTTAAACGCCATATACATACGACCGCGTACAGTACTTATACAAAAGTTCCAGCGTTTTTAATGGAGTTCTATTTAACGACAAGAAAACAAAATAGAAATTTATAAATTTAAAATTTTGTATATATTTAATTATCGTTTATTTTAAATTATTAAAAATAGTTTAAAAATAATTTTCTAAACATCTTACTTTTACAAGGCTACAATTTAAATCTGCAACCAATCGCTTCTTTTATTTTATTTTCGGTCGACCAATAACAATTTAATATAAAATTGGAATTTACGTCAATTACTTTTATAACGAAATCTTTCGTCACAAGTTTTTTTTTAAAGTTTTTCTTACGTATTCTTATTAACGTAATGTATATTATTCGAAAGGTAAATATCTCTTTATGGACTGTAAATCGAATTCGAGCGATCTGAATCCTTGACCCCATAATTTTACGAATCAAGGATATTTACGATTCTAACTTGTTACTAAGGCCACTGGCAATTGACGATGTATTTTTTTGGGTCTAGCCTATACTCCGGCGTTTTATTAGAATTAACAGAAGTACTTCGAATTTTAGACACGTAGCATTAAAAAAATATAAGGGATTTTCCAGGATAAAATGGTGGCTAATTAGAAATAAACCCACGAATTTAAAACGCGCCTCCCTCCAAAATTCGAAAATGTGAAAAAAAATCGTCTTAAATTCTAAATGATACGAAAGATTAAAATCGAAATAGTTTATTTGTGTTATTATTTATTTCTCTTAATTTATAATAAATATTGATTCGTCCGGTGCATAGTAGCACGAGTTACAACGACCCGACCCGATTCGAGTGTATCCGCCATCTTGGAAATAGAAACATTTCTGTTAATTTAATAGCTCAATATTTGTCTTACAGTTATAAATAGTTTATGTATAATATATTAATACAGTATATAAAATTTTCAAAATTTAATTGCAAGTTTTATATTAATATTTAGAAGGAAACTAATAAATTATTGAAAAAATTGCAAATAATGTACTGAATAAATATATATTTATGATTTATTCTGGCGTATTTGCTAAATATATTCTATTATTCCTTATCGAATATAAAAGACCTAAATTTAAAAGGAGATAATAAATTGTTTAGACGTACAGTATCTAAAATTCGGTCAGTAAAATAGGCTTAATAATGTTGCTAAGAGAGTGGATGATCCCATTCGATTGAATCTTATCGACTCGATAAAATTCAATTTAAATCCGTAAAATATCTTTTTTTAATATTTAAAATATAAAAAAAACGTTACATTTCGGATGCGAAAAGCTCCCTCGCGGATAAAATCTGCTTAAGTAACCAATGACACGGTCTTAAAACGAAAATATAATTTACGAGGTGGGCCCTTTCGGGGATTTAATTTTAAATAAGTGAACTTTATCCAGATTGATTAAATTCTAGAATTAATATGTAATTCTGCTTGCAACGGAATTATTCTAATAATAAAATAGATGCAGCAGATTTCTTATTGCCTAACCGTATAAATATTCGACTGAGATTAATTATAATTATTATATAGGTCTATTATATTATAAAAACAAATTAAATATAATTAAGTTTAGATGAAAAAATATAAAAATAACTTAAAATCTGACGGTTGGCATTCTTCATTCCCACCGAAGAACACTTATCTTGCAAATTTTATCTTTTTTAGATAGTCGGTTTATTATATATTGTCGTTTAAAATCCAATAATAAATGCAATTAAAACACCGACCAAATATTGTCATTAAAATCTACTTGATTCTANCGTCAAGAGAATGTACACTAAGAAAAAATTTTTCGAAAAATTTTCCCCCACGGGGAAGTGTTATACATTTATAATAGATACATTTTGAGCCACAACAAGGCGTGGCGGGGTCTGCTAGTTCTAATAATAAAATAGATGCAGCAGATTTCTTATTGCCTAACCGTATAAATATTCGACTGCGAGTAATTATAATTATTATATAGGCCTATTATATTATAAAAACAAATTAAATATAATTAAGTTTAGATGAAAAAATATAAAAATAACTTAAAATCTGACGGTTGGCATTCTTCATTCCCACCGAAGAACACTTATCTTGCAAACTTTATCTTTTCTTAGATAGTCGGTTTAGTATATATTGTCGTTTAAAATCCAATAATAAATGCAATTAAAACACCGACCAAATATTGTCATTAAAATCTACTTGATTCTATTTCGAGACGTCGCCATCTTGAAATTACTAAGTTAGAAAAAATAATACGTTTGCTTCGACAACAAATAAGTTATAATTTTGTCAACACAGAAAACAATTATATATATATATATACAGCACATATTTTTTCTATTAATATATGAGGTTTATTTTTAAATAGACCTCATATATTAATAGATTAAAAATGAAAGTGAATACAAATAAGTTTCAACTAAATAGCACTATCAAAAATAAGCTATTCTCTTATCTGCGATTTCGTCCATCGGGTTCTATCCTAATTACATCTTCGGATCAAGGAAACTCTAATGGTAACATGTGCAACGTTTACATCAACACCATCGCAAACAATCTTGGCCCAAAACAAATCTAGTTTCTTTTAATCATCGAGTAAATATTATAGAAATTTACACAGCTTCTAAAATAAGAAAGGTGTTAAGATAGGAATTACTTTTTTTTTTTATAAAGGATAATCAAAATATAATTTAATGTAAAAAATGCCAAAAATTGTTGTAACCAGGAAGACACGCAGGTATTAATGAATATTAACCATGGTGATTCTTTCTCGAGTTTTAAGATAAACATTTCGGAAATTTTTCGTAAGAGAACCCGTTATAAATTTATTTTATGAATAAATAATATTTTAAGAGAAAGGACCTTTTGACCTTCGAACAAAGTACGATTTCCGAATATCTTTAATCGACGTTGGGGAGCAAAAAAAGAAAAAAACAAAAATACCATTCAAATGTTCGAAAATAGATGTTCGTTCCAGATTAATATTTTTGTGATAGTCCCTATTTATGTGGACTTTGATTGACCGTATCCAGATAATTAAAATAGACTCCAGACATTTTATTAAATGTATTTTCCAAACACAAACGTTCAAAGAATTGTAACTAACGAAACTTTTTCGTACAAATTCCATCGATAAAAATGTAATTAAAATATCAATTTAATAAAATATTAACCTAAGAAATCCGCCACTGCTAATTACGATTAACATAATTTACATATGGCGAAATTAAATTGTAATTTATATCAATAGATTATACTATTAAGTGACGAAAGCCGGTTTGATTTTATTCGTAAAACGAATACTATTTTTAGAGAAGGTCGCACTAATTATTTAAAAATGAGAAATTTTGGAGCATTTGCCTCCGCTGTGGCTAGATGCACCTTGCACATTCGACCGACACGTGAACATTACGTGTTTATCGACGTGTTTATATTTATCGACGTGTTTATATTTATTATGTTTATCCGTTGTTTATATTTCAAGAAATAACAAAGAAATAAATCTCGGGTAACTCTCCTTCGGCGCCTGCGCCCTAATTATATTCGAAAAAATCGAAAATAGCAATAACGATCCAATACGCCATCATTTATTAATTAAGTTCGTTTTCCTCCCGGTTAATTGAGTCGCTCGTTAATATAAGAATTATAAATAGAAACTTAAAAATTTTAAGAATACAATTTTATTCATTCCGTTATCATTTTTATAATTAAATAATGTAAATCTTTAATTCTATATTACGAAATATTTCTCTGCCTTAGGAATTTGAAATTTGTTTAATTACACGCACGCGTATTTAATTTAACAAATGATTTTTAAACGCACAATAGCGGTTTCACATGTAAATTATTGTTATTTATGCATTTTAATGCAACATTTCTAATATTAAATCTATAGATACGCTTCGATTAGCATACAATTTACACCTAGGCCTATGTGAAAATTATCAAGCCAATATCTAAAAAAAATTTTAATTTAAATAAAAAATTTTCTTCATTTTGATTTTTTTTAATCGGATAAAATTTTCATCGGTAATAAATCGATGCTGGTATTACACTTCTTGCCTGGTTTCGTTATAAAAAATGAATTTCGGTTAAATAAATCTCGATTAGATCCGAATATTAATTCAATTAAAGCAATTTATCACGTAAAATAATAAGTTTTAAATAAATAAAAAGCTCTAGTTTTAAGTAATAGAAGCCTTCGTTAAGGCCACGTAGGTTAACAGAAGCTTAAATAATAAAAATGGTTAAATACACTCACTTTAAAAATTTTATTAATCTCATAAATTATCTAAATTGGTAGGAAAATAAGTTATATATATTTACAATTAAATAATAAACTAATTACTGTAATTTTATTAAAGCCAATTTTGATAGTAACCACAAATATATGATAATTATACTTCTAAATATACTGTATATTAAATAGTGTCTAAATATTATAAAAATTACCGATTTTATTTTATTAATAGATTATTACCTGTAGAATTAATAAAATAGGAATTTTCTCCTAAAACGATACACTTTAAAATATTTTATTTTTATATGATTTAACGTACAACATAATTTAAAGTTCTAGCAAAATTCTTAGATTTATAAATTAAAATTTAGTTTTTATTTAGGCTTATACGATAAAGGCTATTTACGAAACACGATACGTGAAATGTGGCACGTTTAATTTACACCGAACAGATAACCAGACCCGGAGTATAGCGAGGCCCCTTTCCCTCCTTAGCGGGCTCTTTGCCCCATTTTTGTTTTTTGAACCGTGTTTATAATACGTAGAATGTTTCTTTATTAATAAAAAAACAAAGACTTTTTGTTAGTAAAAATAACGTTAATTTATAGGGATAGGAACCATTATGGACCCTACAATAGTCATTCCTACCCCGAAACCAGGGAACTGGGGAATTCTCCTCGGCTCGGGGAAAATTTAGGAACCGAAGATAAATCCCCGGTTTCCCTCTCCACCGGATAGCGTAAACGCAAAAAGCCACCTTCTTCGCATTGTATTTTGTAAATCTTCGAAGTGGTAGAATATTAGGTGGACACGAGCGTGGAGAGTTTAATTGGAAAAGGCAAGCGATATCGCGCTGCCATCGAAATCTACAGACGGGGTCAAAGTCCGAGGTTTTGGAAGAGTATAAAAGAGGAGCGGCGGTTTTACATCATCCACTCTGCTTGTAAAGTTCCCTTCGATGTTATTTCGGGTTTTCGCCTTTCGTAGCTGGCTGTAGGTCGAATTCCATAGACCGACTCGAGGCTTCTTCCACCTTTCCCATTCACTAGCATCTTTAATTTTCTATCCAGCCTGGAGATCCCAGCCAGGACGACGGATGCGTAGGGCCGAGGACATCGGTTGGATTCCAGAGAGATACGTAAGATTTCTGGAGAACCTTAACACCAGAAGAGGTAGCCGTTTGGGAAACAGCGGAAACGTCCTAGAATTACAAGTCCTAACTCAATTACACCACGTTCCCTGAAGGTAAATCTCTTTTAACGTTTTAATTCCCGTTACGCTCGTCGCCATTACAAACGTGTAGTTTTTTCACTACGACGCCATATTTACTCGATAGTGACTGAAATAGCCGGCAAATTAAGCTAAATTTACGACCAGACGTTAGTTTTGACCAAATGAATTAAATGTATATCGTCGTTTGGGAACATGTGCAATCTAGAACCACCACGATTCGTCGGAATCGTGGTGGAATCGAAGCAAAGAATATCTAAATGGACTGTAAATATACAATGTTTACAGTCTGTTTTAGAATATACGAAAAATATTTTTGTAATTTTATAGGCCTACTACTACTAGTTTATTGAAAACTAACGTTCCAAATTGAGCCAATCCGTACCTCGCGGTTAATCTTCCATCGATTTAAAATTTGCTATTCTACGTTAGGTAATATTAAAACAATGTTCTGTAATTTTTTGAATCGAGAACGTGTTCACCTCGCATCTTACACATCCAACTGACTACGCGGAATTTATTAAATGTTCTTCCCTGTAGAAACGAGTGGTTTTGTCAAAGCATAGTTTTTAAAGTTATCAGAAATTCCTCTATTATCGAGCCGATTTAAATAATTCAAATAAATGTAACAATTTTTGAACGAATTTTACTACAAAAAACCCACGCATTTCTTTCATTCACTTTGCATATTTTAATCTTTCGGAATTAATTAATTTTCGTCACTTTTCGCATCGAATAAAGTTTATACGTGAAGGCTTTAAATGAAATAACATAATGAAAGCGCGGATTTTATTTTTCTTTTCAAATAGGAAAATACTTATCACAGAAAGGCATTAGAGACATTATCAATTTGCACGAATATAAATAAATAGATTTATTTTTACTGAAATGCTAACTCGACAAAATGTATGAAATGTTTATTAAACATATGAATTAGTTATTAAAAAAATACACATTTAATTATATAAAATAAATGAAAACTAATTTTAAAATTAACTGAAAACCCCAAAAAATTTATGAATAATTTCCTTCTAAAATCAAATAATGAAGAAAAAACCGCCCCTTTCTATATTTTTACTTATACTAAAGTCTAATTTAAAAATATGGCCACCCATTAGGTTTTTTCCATTGTTCTTCCTGCCGTGCGGACACTAAGAGGGTCTTTTCTGACAAATCGTGGGTTGGGTAAGCGGACGAATCCCAGTTAAACTCTGCCCCAAAATTTATTAATAGGAAATCGAACCCGAGCCTCTCCGAGTAGCAGGCCGGTGTCATTATCAGACTATCTGCAATTTATTATTTAAAATCTATAGTTTTAGGCGGTTCTCTCGATTACAGTATTATCGAAACGAAGTGGATCGTCGTTACTTCCAATAAATTATATTAGATAAGTCGAATATGTTGTATTTATAAATATTTCTCGCTAGATTAACTAGATTACAATATTTTATCGAAGGCCATTCTGATTATATTTTTATCACAGAATTAATATCGTTTGACGAACGATGTTTCAAAAATCGAAAAATATTCCGAGATTTTATGATATAATGTTTGTTCGTTAATTTTAGAAATATATTAATTAATATTAACGATGTTTAGAAGCAATCCTCGATGTAATTTATAAAATATTCTTTAACCGATTTATAATTACACGTGTAATAAAATTGTTCGAAAATTGAACTTGGTAATGGCAAATTTAAGCTATGATAATACCAGTTTCGTTCCCTATTGTGATAATGATGTTGCAACTTTGATCTATGTCGTAGATGAGAAACCCGCGGACTTTTCTAGCATCTAATGCGACAAATAACTTTTTGGGCACCCATTTTCCATAATTTTTCAGATAAATTAACTAAAAAATAGCTTACGAATAGTACACGTAATATTTTTGATCGTTTTCCTTTATTATTTCTTGTTAGGCGTCCCGTAAAATTACACTTGTACAACTTCCAAAATAGCACGTGGCCTTTCCGGATCCTTCTGAAATAGAATGAGACCATCCGATTAAAAAATTCGCCATTCCTTGTTCGCGCGTTCGAAAATATATAACTGGATTAATTAAAATATAAGAAAATGGTAATTTTATGTTATCAAAAAATTTTGTCGTAACAAAGAAATTGAAAATAAATTTGTGGTGGTTAATTTTTAATATCGGGAAATGTTGCAATCGAATTACAAATGTGAGATAATTTATCCATTTAATATTTTAAACTTTTATCAATAACAAATAAAGTATTAACATCGTTTATCTGATAGGATGTAGCAAATTCTATTTTTAATGTATGGAGAAAATTTTCAATGGAATTAATAATATAATATTTAGAAACTATTAGGCCTATACATATTATAGTAAAAGATATTCAAAAATTCACCATGTAACTATTAATAATTCATAATAAAAAGTAAGTTTCCCTACACGATCGTACTTTTGGCAGAATTTAATATTGAAAATTTATATCAATTTTCAAAATAATTTTAAATTTATTAAATTTAATTTCTTAGCTAATAAATTATCAGGCAAGTTAATTTTCCGCTTATATTCGTTAATAGATTTATAATACTTTTTGAATATTTTTAATTAATGTATCGTTAAACAAATACGATGACAGCTTAGATCTATTTTTAATATAAACAACTGATAGCAAATTTTGAAATTACATAACTGAAATATCAGTTAACTATAATCGATATAAATTACATAGAAAAAAATTCCAGCAACGAGTTGCTTAACTTTTCCGGCAACATTTAAAATAGCGTGTGGCGCCACCCGTTACGAAATTTTATTAAAAAAAAGCTTTTTACGTTTTTAATTAGGCCTATTATAAAATGGCGAAAAGCTTCATTTGAGGGTAAGGACGAGTTTTCTAAAAACCAGTAAAATCGTCATTAAGTCCCACCCTACTCGAGATTGATCCACGACCATACTTTCTTTCTGTCACATAAAACAACCGGGAAAGTTAAAATTAATACCAAACTCATCTCTGACATTTTTGGCACTTTACATCTTAATCCGTAGGGTTTTTGGTGGCGGGGACACTTAAAAAGTGCGATTTATCGACGCGACGCGTTGAAAATTCGATAGCTTTAAACACAGTATAATGTCGGTGCGATATGGAAATTACCTTGCATGGTCGGTAACTTGCGAGTACTAGGCCACCCGACGAGTGCTGATTATAGTAGTACCTAACTGCAAATTTGATTATAATTTAGATAATGCTAGTTCTAATTATTTTAAATTTATTATTTATACACGTAAAATACAATGGCCACGTGTCCGTTTTCTATACGTTTCTAAATCCTTCCATTCGTACGCCTCCGTATTTTATTTGGATTGAAAATCTATAAAACGAAATAAACGGAAGCGTTACGCCTACAATTGCCTATTACGGCGTCTCCTATTCTTTATAAATTTAAGTAATAAGTGACCCGAGGGGTGACGGGTGGCGTAGTCGTTTTTAAAACTTTATATAACACAATTAAGTATTAAAATATATAAATAGTAGCGAAATCCTACAAGTATCTTTACTCGGGAATAAATTTTGTGTGTATCTAATAATGTAATACGATAGAAGAATGTAGCGAAAGCGTAGTGTGTCCCGCGAGATTACGGACACTTATAAATCGTCCTTAGACAAGCGCCCACCGACACGGATTGCCGCTCGTGACTATCGATATATATATATATATTTTTTTAAAAAGATTTTATTACATCTGTTCGTAGTCTCTCCTATTTATTTAATTAATGGAGAATATACCTTAGGAGCAAACCTTACAGAAAATTCAAGAGAATTAACTTAATTATCGACGGAGAATTCGAGATCGATTCCCTCCCGAAATGAACTTTAACTTCTTCCTGGCGATGATTTGTCTAAACTCCGCACGGGAAAACAAGAAAAAGCGAATATTAATCTCCTCTATCGGTCTGGTGTTATTTTAGTTTACGCGTTAATAATAATAATCTTACGCGTTTAGAAACTATTTTTTAAATATTTCGATAACCGATAAATTCACCAAAAATGATTGACGATTTTATCATCAAAAATAACGGCGAAATCTCTCCAGGAGTCGTACGATGGTGTCTCCCCACGCGGGAATACGATAAACTATTGTCGGTGGCCACATGTCGATTTATCTGGTTTGTTTACATTATCGACCGATAATCGACCGTGTCAATGAGTTTCGCTCGTAAATAAAACCTTAAATTCTACGAAAGCTAATTATATAAATTTATTAATTTACATAATCACATTCGTATTTACGAATAACTTTAGAAAACGATAAAATTCTAATCCCGTGAACTATTATAATTTCCAGAATAAATTTTCCATTTAAATAAGTTTATTAATAATACATTATTTGGAAGAAAAGTTACGTTAATTTCCATTTTATCGAATAACGGAAACGTATGTAATTTACTAAAAATTTAAAATTATTTAAGAGTTAACACGAATTTTTTTTTTTCAATTAGGTAGCTTTAATTTGGATTACTAAGTGGTCCATTTTGATCTAATTCTACAAATTAACTGCATCTACTCTCGGAGACTACCGATCTCTTGAATCCAACAGTACAAAATGCGAGGTTACGAAATTAACCCTTTCAATCAGTCTGGAAGTCGAGATAACAGGTAATTCCGATTAAAAAAAAAATTCTGTCCAACGGTTCCGGGCAATTTTCAGATGGTAAAATGTATAATATTGTGTATTTTAGAGAGAATTACGGAATAAAAAAGTCCGACTACAAAAGTCGGGCGAGTAATTTTCAAGCAAAACACAAAGCAGCGGACGACAAGAAGCCAAATAATCCTTGGGGTCAATTCAAAAGCAAAGAGAAGTTCGTCGAAATGCACTGGAGTTAAAGCAATAAAATGGCTTTTCGCAAAACACCAGTTTTGTTACCACGTTGCGGGAATTTACATATATATTCTGAAAATTATGAATTTTAATTAATAATTAATTAAGCAAATCTTTTCTTCTTAAAAATGTAACTGTTTCTTAGAAATAAAATGTAAATTTGAAACAGATTTTGCATTATAAATAAATATTTTAATTCGATTACCATAACAGAAAATCAAAAAATATCTTCCGTTAAATAAATGCCACGTACGATATATTTTTGATTTTATTATAAAATATCAAAGAAATTTAATGACAATTTAATAAGTTAACAGCTTGGGTGTAAATTACATTAAATTAAAATCAACACATTAATATAGTAAATATTTTACACATTAATAATATATATAGGCCTACGTTTAAACTTAGTTGGGGTATTAACCGCTTTTTATTCTACAAAAATTTCCAATATTTGGAAGAAAGTTTTCAAAATTAAAGTTTCTATTAAAAAAATGAACAGTATTAAGGTGATTTGATCACTGATTATCATAAAATATTGTCAGATGTCTTCCCAGGCACAATTTAACCTAGTTTATCATTACATGATACGCGGATGATTAAAAATCGGGCTAAATTTTCCTTAGCCTTAACAGCGTATAATAAAATATGACGTTTATTATAAAAAATTAAGGCCTCAAAAATATATATCGACAGTATCGAATATTTATACAGTAAATATAGATATAAATTTAGAGTTAGGCCTTTTCGGTATTTATCGAAAACGCATGCTGAGAGAATAAAATTTATTTGTACTCTGACCGAAGTATTTTGTGTAGGAAAATACTTTCTCCGTTCGAATGGTTAACTTACGAAACAGTAAAAAAGTTTGCGGTGTTAAAGTCAATTTTTTAAAATTTCCTTGGAAGTATTTTAGAATTTTGTATTGGCACTGAAATATTTCACCGAATTCCTTAACGACGCGTCGTTCTATTATGCTAATGTGTCGAATGATCCGTCACCGATAATAGGAACAGAATGCTTGCACGGTTATTTACACGTATTGCCTAGCACCTACATTATATTACATGTGTTGAACGGGAGGATGCCAACCGTTATCCGGTCTGATTTTATTTCTCTGAGTTCTGTAAGAAAAAAAATCATAAAAGTTAAATTTTAATTCAAAATAAACTTTTCAAAAGAAAACAAGAAAAAAAACGGTCTTGATAATATAAACAAATTATTTTTCGAAAAATTTAAAAATTATAACACACAAAACATTGATATTACACGTATATACTATACTTGATAACACAGTATAAGTAATCTGATAAAAATAGAATGTAATGATGGTTTTTGCTTATTTAACATTTTTTCTTTGTAAAAATTACTTTTTATAGTAAACTAAAGCTTATATAATAAATTTTAAAATCAATTTTATAATTTTATACAGTTGAAATTATATATTTTCTAAACGTTATTAATCTAGATCTGGGTAGCAGTAAGTTTTAAATTGATATATATTTCATTAGAGTTACTTTGTTTTTACTGTAATCTCTTGCTAAGTCTAATTTTATTTTTCTCTCCAGGTAACTCATACAAACTCCATGCATTTTGCGTATTGATACATCTAAATGGTTTTAAGGCATGTTTCAATAAGCTTGTATTACGATTTAGTAGGAAACATCTGTACTGTACAGTACATATTCAGATCTTATGGTACATATTCAGATCTTATGGTACTTAATGTAACAAGTAGACTTTTCGGTTTTTGAGAAGTAAAGCAAATTTATCATTTTTCGGAAGGGATTTCCTAATGGAGTTAATATGTAATTTAATATATTTTGTGATATCCAAAATATGTTCTGAGCCAGTTCTTTGAAAGAAACTAGACTCCAAAGGATAGACTATAAATCTACTTCTATCTGTTGTATGTGCTATTTATTACTAACCAAAATATTATTATATCTATCTTGAAGCATTTTTAGATATAAATATAATTGTCGAGACAACCTTGGTGAACAATGCTGTTAGAAAAATTAAAACATATGAAAGATGAGCCTGTAGCAAAAGTATTTATGACAAAATAATTTTTATGAAAATTATTACATGCTATACTTTCTTCGTTCTATATCTTCTTCGTTGTAGTTTATATTTGCATTTGTACCTGAAACTAGATAGAAACTGTAAATGTGATAGTAAATATCTGATAATGCCTTTTCACATTCTTCCAAAACATTCAAAGCTTTCTGAAGTTCTTTTTACACTCTGGAATTTATTGAAATTTTCTCAAAAAATTCAGTTTCTTTCAATCTTTATACCTCAAGAAATGTTTGTTTTTTTTTTCCTCTATAAACAAAACTATATTAACCACCGCTGGTCAAAATGATTGATTTGGCAGTTTTAGATGTAATGCAATTCAATGTTTCACAATATCAAAGAAATAGGAAAAACATAATTTTGGTTTTAAAACAGTATTATGTGAAAACTCAAAAAATAGCACATTTGTAAAAATTATGTTAAAAATATAGCAAGCTGAAAAATGAAACCAGTCAAAATAACTATTTTGGTTGTTGTAGTGTTAATGAGTACTTGTCTTAAGTAGATAAAATCTTCAGTCTTGAGAATGTCTGTTAACTTTGGGTTCTGCTGTATATTATTTGTGCAGTTTAATTCTCAAAAAATGTCCACATTTAAAACTGTTAAACTATTCAACTTATTAAAGAATTTATACTTTGTGTAATAGTGTAAACTATTAACTTTAGACTTATTATATTGAAGTCTTACTTAATACAGTATTAAAATACACTGAAGGAAGCAAGGGATTATCATTTTAATGTTTGTTATATATTAATCAATATTAAAAGAGTAAATATGACTAATAATATGTATTTTGTGTCGTTAAGCCATTTCTTATAAATAAAAATATATATAGACTTTTACATTATGGTGTAGAATATACCAACAGTTCTCAATTAGTGGGTTGCAGTTAGTGTTGCAGGTCATCGTTTATTTCAAAGAATAATCTTTTATTTTTGGCTAAACTATCCTTGTCCTTTATATTTATTTTTCAATGCCTGTGTTTCATAATGGCAGTGAAGGATTTGGTATCAAATGTCAGTCTTTATATATTTATCTGTATCCTTTCCCCATAGAAAGATACAGTTTACCATTAAACATTTAAAATTCTAAGTTAAACTAAAATTTGCAAATATTTGTAGTCAACATATAAGCTATAATTTTCCCATCAAAATCTAAAGAACATAAACAAAATGTTTTGTTATGGACAGAAAAAAAAACATTCAATTTTATTTTTGGGGGTGGGACAGGATGGAGTGAAAGACAGCATTAATTAATTAAGCATTTTTAAGTATCTTTTAAATCCAGTCATAAAAATCTAGTAACCCTAGTTGTAACACATCTGGGAGGAGGTTTTGGGGGATTTGCTTATCAATAGACATTATAAAAATACTAAAACACAAATTCAATTTAAAGAATAGAGCAGAATAATTTATTTATTATTATTTTTTAAAGGAATCTATAATATTAGATTTAATAATGAGGTTAATAAGAAATTTGTGCCTTATTGTTTTGCAATAATTTCTCATGTGTAATTCAAGGCTAGAAGCACAGACTACGAGTATCATTAGATGATTTTAATCAAAAAGCATTCTGAAAAAAGTCAGTTTACATAGATATAGAACGACAGATTGTTTTTAAAGATTTTTAGTTTGCAGAGGTAGTGATGTTGTAATAGATTGCAAGCTGAAAATAGATTACGAAATACTGGCATATATATAATTAAAATCTCATGTTTTTCTCAATCAACTGTTTATTTTGACAATTTACTTTTCAGAATGTCTTTGATTCTATTAGTTAGTCATTAATTAGACTTTTATTTGGACATATAAATACTATTGCATGATGAAGTTAAAAAAAAATATTTTAAGCTATCTTTGTAAATTAGTAATTTAGATATAGACAGACAAACTGCAACAAAAATACATAAAATAATTGATAATTTTTAATAGGTAACAAAATTAACAATTACAATTACTCTCTCTATCAAAAAACACACTTTATTTGGAAATTTTATACTTTTAATTTTTTTTGCAAAACATTTTTAAAATTATTAATTTCATTTTCAATTCTGCAATTTTATTCAAAAATAATTACACAATATAATAGATTATTTTTGAGTAAAAATTTATAAAATGAAAATATGATAGAAACAAAATATTATTTTCTGATAGAGAATAATTAGAATAAATGGAATTTGATAAATTAATATTAAGGATTGCTAAGAGCATGAAATATATTGTATACTGCATTTATAAGATAAAAACCAAAGTTATTTTTTGAAAAATTTATTTGGATAAAATTATCAAGACTGTTTAACAAAACATTAATTAAATATCAAAAACACATGGATACTAAACATTAATCATCACACATCAAGCAACATCAACATTAGCATACTTACACCCAACTTCTTGAACTTGAATCTTCATCAATGCTATCGGAAAAATTACAAATGCATACATATATCACAAACAATAAACACACCAGACATATTGATTAAAAAATTTATAATAATTAAAAACAAAAAATTCAAGATAAAACTAAGGAGCACAAAAGAAGTCATTTTTGCTTTACATGTTTAAAATTATTAGTATAGTTGATTTAGTGAAAAAGTCATTAAAAATAGATTCAACTAAATTACTACATTAATTTACATTAAAATTAATGAAAATAATAGTTATGGCTATAATAATATTTTGAAAAACTTCTTGTTAAAATTTCTCACTAATAATAACCATTTTCATACAAATATTTATAACAAACAAACTTTCCAATACTAGTAAAATATACTTCTTTCTGATTCACAACATTGTTTTGCATACCGTTCATTAATGTGAAAGCTGAGTTTAGTGGAATAAATTGTTAAATATTTTTTACGAGGAACAGTTTAGAGAAATAAACAACAAACCGATATTAAAAGAACATAAAACTTTTTTCCCACAAACTTAATTCCGTGTTGAGGATGATACATCCAATGTGTCACCCAGAATCTATGAAAAGACGAAAGAAAACAACTATTAAACGGAGGCAGTGGGAAAAACCCAAAGACGACTCCCTTGATAAAAAGGAGGGGTCGATGTGTAAGAGAGTGTCTCTGGAGTTTGGTGTGAACTGTGGATTTACGTGAACGGATTAGCCGCTACCCGGAACTATTCTAATCGCCGGCGTTTGGGAGAATCACCGCCTAAAGAAATATCAACGTTTGAAAGAACTTTGTGCCAATATCAATGTTCGAAAGAACTTTGTTCCACACAGAGACTCAAGGACTAAACAACTATTTGCCTACTTATATCAAGGTATTTATCCTCGCGCGAATTAAATGTGAACTCTCTCTCATAAATACAGGTAATCAGGAAAGCAGTCCCAAGAAAGCAGAAATAACAAACAAAACAAATTATGCAACTAATATAGTGGAACCCCGGTTAATGAACGTAATCTGTTCCACGAGTCTGTTCGTTAACCGAAGCAATTTTTCCCATAGAAATTCACGCAAATACAATTAATCCGTTCTAGACGTCAGTATTTTTGTAATTTTATTTGTAAAATGGGTTTTCTTTAATGAAAATATAGGAAAACGTGCTCATAAACAATCGATCTAGGTTAAATTTTCGGAAAAGGGGAAAGATTTGACGGGTATAAAAACATCACATACGATCGTTAAAGTTCTAAAATGACAGATAGCAGAAACAATAGGCTAAATTATGAGCGAAAATCTTATAGGTTTATCAACAATCTCTGATCAGAGTCGACGAACAGGTGTCAAATAAACGCCTCGGAACAAACCTTTCTCATGACCTGATCTAGTTTCGGTTTTCACCTGGAGACAAAGAAGAAAACGATTGGGAAGCAAGGAATGGGATGCAGGACTAATCGTAAGGTGAGATTCAAGGAAGAAATACTATAAAAACCTCAAATCTCAAGATCAAAACGAAGTTTTCCTAAAAATTCTATGACGATTAATCTGTGTCATCTTCATCTGGATAAAGCCTGAAGTCGTGCCCGCTAAAATTTGTGTTGTCTCACGGACCGCTCCAGTTGTTGCAGCTCTGTCACCTACCATCGTTTCTGTGACCAAGCGAACCCATCTCGTCCGCTCTGGGGCTACAACTGATCAGCTTGCACTATCGTAGGACCAGCGATACTCCACTCCTCAGTTCCGAGAGAAAATACTGTAGATAAGCCATTTCCAATTACCTCAAATATGTAAGCATCTTCCTGTTCTAATAAACGATTTTCACTGTAAAATACTTGTCATCTTTGTCTCCTCCGCCACCACCAACGTACGAATGGACCCTAGACCATCACCGACACACGATTAACTGATTTTCCCTAAAAGTTGGCAAGCTTACAAATTTGACACAAAAAGCCGTTAAGTTCGTTATACGAGACAAAATTTTTGCAAAATAAAAGTTCATTAACTGATTTGGTCGTTAACCAGGACGTTCGTTAACCGGGGTTCCACTGTATTAATTTTTCTTTTTATTTTAGTAGATCAGAATCTAAGTTAAACACTTCAATAGTGAAGGCATGGTTCATCTATTAAATGTAATTCAAAAGTGTGAAGAACGTTTTATAATAACTAAACTCTGTAATAGGAGAAAAACAGCAAAAGTATTTTTTGGTTTTACTTTTTATGTAATATTTTTGATCCATACTTGAAAATTAAGGTGTTTTAATCATCACAATTAAAATATTTGTAATAAATCATTTGGAATAAAATATTCTCTAATAGTTATTATTGCATCTTGTTTGATATGGACAGAATCTTATTTTTCTAAAGTAGTCAAAGCAATAAAAACATTAGAAATTTCTTCATATTGAGGTGATTTTAATTAGCATTTATTTTAAAATGATGATAAATTTTGACAAAGCTGTGTGTCTTTGCCAAAACTTACAAAGAGCATTGACTATACTTAAGTTCAAAACAAGCTAAGCTGAAAAATGAAGTTTCAAACCTTAAATAAAATATGAGCTTGTGCAAAGATCACTAAAAAATATTGTAAAAACACTTTAAAATTATAAACTATTGTATTACTTTTAAAGGAAATACCAATTTTTCATACATTCCATTAAAAAAGGGAAAGATGACACCCAACAATTTAAACTGACATGCAAGAAAGATTCTCTTATTGTTTTGTTTTCATTTTTCTTTACAGATTTTTCAGATTCCTACTTACAAAACAATATTATAAGATTTTAAATCAACAATCAAGAGCAAAATATTTGATATAATTATACTAATGTATTGTAACTTTATATATTATTATTCTGTTATAAATAGAATATCACAAATAAAAGTAGAAAAATATTTGTTTAAAATTATAACACTTTTTTTATCTATTTCTTTTTGCATGAAAAATAGATATTTTCTCTAATATTTGAATCACGACATGAAACCAGTGCTTGGCTCAATAAATTTAATATAAAAATTAATATACTCACAGCTCTAATTCATATTCTGGTTTTTCTTTTTTATATCTAAGAATGAAAAAATTAAATTATAATTTAAAACTAAATATATATTAAGTTTCAATATTAATTTAAAATTAGTTCAAATTTTAACATTTTATTAATTTTATATAATCCAAAATATATGAATATAATTTAATATATGATTATCTTTTAATAGTGACGAAAATTATATTTTATAGAAAATATTATCTTTCATGTAACAAAATAGTGCCACAAAAATAAAATTTAATACAAATAATCAGCTTTACAAATAAATAAAATTTTATATAAATTTTAAGTGAATTTGCATTTCAAGTATAATGACTAAATATTGAAATATATATTGGCAATATAAATTTTAGATTAATTTATGTTACTTAAATGATGTAAGTTTTGAGCCTATCTAAGTGCTGAGTTTTAAATTTATATTAAAGCTAAGTCAATGTGATTATAATACAGTAAATCAATATAGTTTTCAATTTTATTAGAAATAAAATACAAAAATACACCTTATTGACTTCCAACTGTGAATTTAATACATTAAAAACGTTTTTGACCACTTAAATGTTGGTAATCAAATTTATATTATAATCATTTAAATTTAAAACATTCAAATACACAATAAAATAAAATAAAATAATAATAAAATAAAAATAAAATTTTTATTTTATTTTATTAAAACCATATTTATAGGTTGCAAGAGCATGCCATCTATGTATAAATACATATGGTGCCCCATGTAAGCCTATTAATTGCGGGACTGGTATAACTGTAAATAATACACTTAATAACGCCTACTTCTTAGACATCAACATCTGGCTCAACAACTGAGTGATCAAAACTGGTATACATTATAAACCCAGCTAAGTTCCATGGTTTATATCAGCAAACTCAGCAGACCCTTACGCTTACAAAATTGCAGCCTTCTGTGCTTTAGTTAAGAGGGCTTATACACACCTTTCCAATTGGAGAGACATGGTAATGGAACTACAACATATAGAGTGCATTGCGATTAGACAAGGATACAAGAAAGAACTAATACAGGAATTGGCATGTGCCTATACCAGGCCATGTGATACACATGGCACCTCCAGTACCCAACGAGCTCATAACAAAGATCTGAATTGGGACCCCAGAACCAGACACACTATGGTTGAGTACAACCAACAACTTTGTGCCTTGTATAAAGAAATTGCAGCCAAAACAGGCACCAAATTGGACTACAAAAGGTCCCCTCTATATATATGTTATTGCACAATGCAAAAGACAAGTCTGAAAATCTCAGGGCTCCAAATGTGTACAGTGTCCTGGTGAGGGATGACAGGTTCAGGCGAGACTTGGTGTACATCTGCTCCACCAAACGTTCCATCCAACAGAGAATCTGTGAGCACAAATACGACATAGACTATTCATGTTACACCACTTCCCTATCCACCTATGCCACCAACCCAGAAGTTTACGTGGACCTGTCCAATGCCAAGCTGATAAAATGGCCCTCAAGGCCCTTGAAATATACAAGGACGGCAACACATTATCATATGCCTGGTGCTATGTATGCGAGGAACAAGCAGTCACTGGTGCTCCGTGAGTGTGTATTATTTACGGTTATATCAGTCCTGCAATTAATAGGGTTACATGGGGCACCATATGTATTTATACATGGATGGCATGCTCTTGCAACCGAAAAATATGGTTAATAACCATGTTTCAATTTTATTTTAAAATTTAACATTTGAAATTGTTCAATACAAGGTATTCTAAGTTTGGAATTCTTTCTCAATTTAACCTGAAGTAGACCTTGAGTGAGGCCAAAAACACTCATTTCATGAAGTTTAAATGTTACCGGACATAAAGGCTCATTGAGTGTGTTCATTAACATCGGTAATTACATTGAAAGTTATATTGTTAAATATATATTACTTGTGACAAGCATATTATGATAAAACATTAAACTGAGTGAAGAAAAGTCTAACCAAACTAGTTGAAAATTTTAAATGACATAATTAAATCAAAATGCTTATTTAGAATATTAATTGGAACAAATATTTTGAGTTTTAATAGTTTTGCTTACATAGTTTTTTTCATGCTGCAGTGATGAAACAATATTGCTAGACCATCACTCAACCCTAGTGATGTCAGACCCAGTCTACTTTCATTTTCTCTTGTCAAAGTGCCTATGCTTGGCAGTATCTTGGAATGTCCAAGACACAAGGTTGTTTCCTTGTCAGGATATCACTGTTAATTTGTTGTACTATAGAGACACAAATAATAAACACCTGGCAACTATACAGATAATGTATCATACAATTTGATTATGTTTACTTATCACAACAATATTATATGTGAATGAGATCAGATCACTTGATACACACAACTGATCTTGAAAAGAGGCATGCTGTAGTAAGTGCCTCAATGCTGTAGAGAAATCACTAAAAGCAGACTTGTTAGTTCTGAAAGCCATGAAAGACAATTTTTAATTATTGTTCTATTAACAATAAAACATTCTGTGGAATCTAATAAAATTTTTCTAAAATTTAAATAATAAAAATATTAAGAAAAATCTGTGTGTCTGCAGCTAGTAAGAAAACAATTTCATATTAAGTTTTAATCTCATTAATTTGGCAGTCCCATGTGAGTATAATATTCACCTCATCAACAATAAATTTTAATGTTAGGAACGTTACCATGCAATGTTAGGAAGAAATATTACTTCTGTCTACATTGAAAATGCTTACTGCTCATACAATCATGGTGATGGTTTCATCTTTATATTGTATAGCTTTAGGCATAGTTTTAAGTTTAATTTTAAATTTAATATTTTTTCATCNCAAGTCGCTGTACAATTTTAGAGTCGTGCCGCGATAAAGCGTAATGATGAAAATTAAAGTTAATTAATTACGATTAAAGGAAAGCAAATTGGATTATAATTAAAATTTTTATTGAATATAGGAAGTCCTCTGCTGAATTTGCCATTAGAAGGTTAATGGTACTAAAATATTTACGTCATAATTGGTTACAGGATTGGTTGTAGGATAATTATGTCATAACTGCTTAGGAGATAATAATACTAAAATATTTAGATTATAATTAATTGTAAATGCGTTAATATGACCACCTGATATTACAATTGTCTGGTATGATCGTACGTCATACGTCACTTCCTTTTAACTTCTGTAACCAATAATCTATAAGAAAAGCATAGGTAGAGTTTTGACTTTATATATCGCGGAGGACAGCTTATGTTCTAGAAAACTGATTACAGAACTCATTAAGGATTTCTTCCCTAAATTCCTCACCCCATTTACGTTGTTTTAAAAATAATTTATATATTAATTCATTACGTTTCAATTATTTTGCTGACTTAGTTTTACACTAATTTAAATTATTTATCAGTTACTGCATAAATCAAAATATTAAGTAATATAGAACAAAGTATTTCCATAATTTTTGTGGATAAACCACAGTGGCATATACTCTTCAAAAAATGCTAGAACAAAATTCAAACACTTGCATAACCCATCCCACTGTGTATCCCAGACCTCTGAAACAGCTATTGCAAGCACAACACTTACTGATGTGCAGTTTAGAAAGTATTATCTCAAATATTAAAATATTTTTCTATTATACTTCATTATAGACATAAGCAAAGCTATTTTTCAGTCATAATGCACTTCCTGTCAGTATGATGTACACCATATTGGCAAATAAGATCGAAAGTATTGATAGTCTGTATATAGAACCTACAGTTGGACCATAATCACCATCTGACTCTCGATGAGCCAGATCTGAGGAGAAGGAAGACTACGATTAGAGTCAGCCGATCCGGGTTTCATTCCCATGACAACCCATACTAGGAAGCAGAACCTGAGAGGTAAACACATAGCCAAATTTTGATCCTCTCTCTCTTTCATTTCTCGTCTCTCTCTCTCTCTCAATCATAGCTTGGACTTAGGCTAGTTACTTAAAAGAATATTATATGACTTCTCGACGACAGAATATCTTGTTGCAATAGATTTAGATTATTCCTTCTTCGTAGCCTTTGATTTGTACTAGGTTGTATAGCTTTAGATAATTAAATACGTTATTCTTATATATCTAATTATGTGTCATCCTTGAGTATGACCGACAACCTGTCAACTTACTCGCGATCCTCCTCACTCACATTTTTCCTATAAAGCCATCCTCTGACAGAGCCACCGGTAAGTGGGGAAGAGTTGATTCTCTGCCCCTCGGTTCTCACATAGATGTCAGGTGCCATCTCTTAACTAAATTATTAACTATAACTATAACTAATAATTATAATAATTTAATAACTTATTAAATAATTTAGAACATTCTNAAAACCAAAAATTATACTTTAGAAGTTGATCTAGTATCAAAAACGTTCGATTCAGCACCACACACAGTCCTCAGAAAAACACCACACAAAAGTGCCAGTGCTGCCAGCTAAAACACACACACCATCAAAAAAATATTGGAGTAGCCCAAGATATAGCCAAAGATTGCAGCGCCACAGCACTAGCGAAAATTTAAATTTGCCAACTGGAATTCTTTCGGCTAACTGACATTTCAGATAACCGACTTTTGGATAAACGACGCGCTACTGTATATATATATACCATATACCATGCCAGGTATAGCAATAGCCAGCTGAGTGCTTTGGTGGAGGTGTACATAGGCTGCTGCAGGCATAGAAGTAGTCCCAGCCGGTGTTGTAAGTGACTATGAATTGTTATAAATTAATTTAAATCCAGACCCCAAGCAAGTTTTCACTTGCTTGGGGTCTGGATTTAAATTTATTTATAACAATTCATAGTCACTTACAACACCAGCTGGGACTACTTCTACACCTGGAGCAGCCTATGTACTCCTCCACCAAAGCACTCAGCTGGCTATTGCTATACCTGGCATGGTATATGGTATATATATATACAGTAGCGCGTCGTTTATCCAAAAGTCGGTTATCTGAAATGTCAGTTAGCCGAAAGAATTCCAGTTGGCAAATTTAAATTTTCGCTAGTGCTGTGGCGCTGCAATCTTTGGCTATATCTTGGGCTACTCCAATATTTTTTTGATGGTGTGTGTGTTTTAGCTGGCAGCACTGGCACTTTTGTGTGGTGTTTTTCTGAGGACTGTGTGTGGTGCTGAATCGAACGTTTTTGATACTAGATCAACTTCTAAAGTATAATTTTTGGTTTTTATATTTTTCAATATATTTATTTTGTTTGTAAAAAATAAAGAAATAATTTTTAATGATACAATAGTTATTTTAAAAAGTTTACATTAAACTTAACATTGACGAAATATCAATGCGAAGTGACATGCAATGAAGAAAAATTTCAACTAGGGGTAGGTTAATATATTTTTTCATACATAATCGGTTATCCGAACAACCCCAGTCCACAATTGATTCAGATAAACGACACTCTACTGTATATATATTATATATAACAAACTCTGCTAAAAGCAAATGTATTGGTATTAAACCAAGTGATCATTTGGCTTAGTATCAATACATTGGGTTTCAGGAGGTTGTTATATACACAAATATGTACTGTACATGAACATCACATAACTACAGTAAATTTTTCTGAAGCTATGCCTTGGCCATGGTCCAGCATAACACCAAGTATCAAATAAGTCAAGTAGGATATATTCCAGCAACACCATAATAATAATGTTAAACAAACTCAAAAAAATTAAATAAAAAAAAGAATTTTAATATCTATAATATCCAATAACATGGATTTGAGAATCAATCACTCAGCTTTCATCTGAAAAATTCTAAGCTTAAGATGGTTTCCCAAAGCTAACAATTTTGAGAAGCAATTAGAAAATTATGGTAATCAGCATTACTTTGATGCACTCACTATTATGAAAATCTGGAGTTGGGAGATTAATTTTTTGACAAATTTTGTTAAAATAATTGTTATAATTTTCGATAGAAATTTATCTATCATAAAATTTAGTAAAGTTGAAAAAGGAACTTCCTTTTCAACTGAAGGAAAATGATTCAGCTCATCCAAAAACAATAGCTAGAGTGCAATGTCTCACTCTACTACAGGACCGCACAACTTCCATCACATGTTGGAAGCATGAAGAGCTATTTCTAATAATTCTACTGGACGGAATTTTAGTATAAAAGGTAAGAGGTCACCTTCAAATGCACTCTTGCTAAGGTTCTTGCCAATGCTTAGCCAACGCTCTTGTCCATCTCCCAATTCTCTACTTATACTCGTTCCCAAGAACTTTCAATGCCTCCATGTCGAATATGGGTGTATTACAGGTAATATGAATTTTGTAAACTCTCTCTCATAGAAAAGCATTAGGAAATAGATTGTTATCTTATTTCTTTTTGAATCATTTATATTTTTCAGGTTTGCTTTTGTTTTATGATATTTTTATAAAATTAATATTTAATCATATTTGTATATTAGTTTTGTTCATCCCTTATAAATAAATTTATTTTTTAATCATCATATTTTGATTTGATTAATGCTTAACTCCATTGTCAGCCCATATACCTCATATTATTAGCAATTCAACTAAAACCCTCTTAAAATTCCAGCTAATTTTAATATACTAAATTGGAAAGGAACTAAATTGCAAGTTAGGATGCGATTAAATTTACCCTAACTGGTGTCAAGACTCTTGAGAAAGATTTCTCTGATCTTTCTTTTATTTTACATTTCCAACCTGAATGTGGAATGGGTTATCCTGAAGTCCATGGTTCTCACACTATCAAAAAATTATTGCAACTTTTGGCAACATTTGTGAGCTAACACACACTCTTATATCAAAACTGATTGGATATAATCACATCAACAATCAACTGAAGAATAGTGTCATCCACATTGAGATACTAAAAATTAGTCTCAAAATCATTCACTTGATCATTACTATTCAAATCATCATAGAATCACAGCTACAATTAAATAAGAAAGCAGCTAAAGACAAGGACAAGTGAACTAAAATATTCCAATGGCATCCTGTTTAACAAAAATTATGCCAGAATATAAAAACAATATTGAAATGAAAATGATGGATGGAAATAATGAAATGCAGCAGAAATAATGAAATGAGATATTTCATATTATTAAAAATATAAAACTGTAA
>NW_019385312.1:6459-22477 GCF_000671375.1 Centruroides sculpturatus | reverse complement strand
TTCAGAAGCTTTCTTTAAACACCTGTAAAGATTTTTAAATTAATGCAGTTCCAGTCATTAATATCAAAATTGTCTATTCTCAAAACAAAATATCGTCAGTGCAGTTTTATGGTATATCTTGACATGGATAATCTGAAATTATAACCAATGTCTTATACAACAACTTTACATTTTAGATGATAATGAAAAACAAAAATCAAATCAATCAGTTATCATTTGCTAGATTCTCCTTACTTTAAAATAATTCACGTAATTCACACAACGTGTCTCTCATCTTCATCCTGTACAATTATCATAAATATAATACGACTTTCACAAATATATACATATAATACACACAGAGCTTCCAAGAAACTGTATCTTTACGACCAACCTACGTAAAGTAAAGTAATCTTAACAACTTTTCCCGCATTACACAGTCTTTTATAACAGATTTTAACATGGCCAACATAAAACATTAAAATATAATATTCGTTGCTGTAATATTCAAATAACAGGCTATTCGCATATTTTAAAAAATAAATACGTTAATTAAATTCTTTCGCATTAAAAGTTCTTTACAAACAACTGAAATACATTAAAAACAGTTAAGAATAATTAATTAACTTATTATAATCTCACATTTTATTCTTTTCATCCTATGTTCCTACAGAAAATAAATTATATACATACATATAAATATATATAAAAATCAAAAGCTATTGCAAACAGTTATATATCATAACCTATCCCAAATGCTTAGCTAATACAATATTAAATATTAAAAAAAAAAAAAAAAAAAATGCTGTACAATATGATATACGTAGTGGATACATTGAATCCAAAACACGATATAACTACTCAGTAAAGTATGAATATTAGTAGATGGATATAAACAGTATACAAATACAGTGCAAAACAGAAGTTAACAACATCGCAGATAACATGGGAGAACAGTATTAAATAGTAGACACACAAACACTAAACGATTGTGCAAAGAACACCACTTTTGATAAGGAGAGTGATGGAACCTAATCCAATATTTTAATGTCCTTTGCGAAGTCCCTTTAATAATATACTTTAATTTTTTTAGTATTCAATAAAAGCACTTTTAAAAGGGCAATTAAATGGATTTTTAAAATTATTTTTAAAGATGGTAAACTTTATTTTTAAACAAATATATTTAATTTTATAATAATTGCAATAATTCAAACATTAAACTTTTTTCTAAACTTTATTATTCAAAGGATAATAAGATTTTATTTACCAAAATGTCTAAATAACAACAACTTAAAGCCCGAATAGTATATATAATAAATTGCCTCTAATGAGAAATTACTTTATTCTAATCATTTAATTAGCCATATAGTAGCCCGATATTTAGGCGATCGTTTGGCAATTTATTACCAAAATGTCATTATCCTTAGTACTGGTAGATGTATAAATGAACAATTACTTATTGTGACATTGTCATAATGCTGGGCTGCAATTTTTAATCATATTTTCAATTTATTTAACTTTAAATATTTAGTCTTCATTTCAAATTAGTACTATAGTGCCTTGCCCCTGTACATCATACTTTTTGTTAGCAATGGAGTTATGCCAGTCATCTATCTGGCTCCTTTTGGGGGTAAATGTTTGAATTGAAATAACTTGACTTCCAGTTTGCATCAGAAGTTTGTATATAGTTAATCATGGCCTCCTGCCCTCAAACTTTTCATATCTGCTCTTGATTTTCATTTATCTAATACTGTTCTCAAAATTAAAGAAAGACAGACAAATGAACACACAACAGTGAGAATTTATAGGTCTACATTTTTTCAAATTGCAGCCCAACTAAGTGAAATAGAAAAACAAAATACTATGACAAAAATGGAAAATATCAAAAATTACAAAATGAATACTGAAGGATACTTTTTTCCCCTTGTATTGCTTTGTTTGTTTATTTATCAAATAATAATAGTTATAAATGCTAAAATAAACTTCAAAAAATTATAGTAAATAAAAAATTTTTTTCCCAATAATATCCAATGACACAGGTTTGAGAGTTGATCACTCAGCTTTTATTTACTGTAGAGAACTAAGCTTCATTCAACATAAGACATGCTTCCTTATAAGGTAAAATTCTGATGGACTGCAATGGCCGGATGGACCATTGGATGACAAAACAGAATTTTGGTATTGTTTTTTAAAAAAATGGCCGGATTGACAAAACAGAATTTTGGCATCCTATTGGATTACTATTTTAAAAAACAATTAAAAAATTTATTTTATTGCTGTCTTTTAATTTTAAAATTATTTATTGTGATTTTATGCAGATAACTTGAAGGTTATATCTATTTTTAAAAGACAATTTGAAAACAGTTGCAAGTGATATCCTGATTTTAAATTTAATTACAAACTCATCAAGCAGCTTTTGCTTAGTTTTTCTGCAGTCACTCAGAACATCTTTAGTATGCTTTAGATATATTTATCTGCCATCATGGCATTTCACACACACACACACAAAAAGTTGATGACACTTATACATATACATTGCTGTTAGTTCTCGCTCATTCATTTTCTTTATGCACAACTCATGCTTTAATTGATATTAGATACTCCTATTTGAATAATTTGTTTTTTTGAAGCTGATAGGAGATAATTACAGGAAACCTAACTATATAATAATGTCACTTCGAAGAATTTTGATGATTAAGACACAGGCAATAACTATCATCTTATTACTGTTTTCATCTCACATTCAGGCAATGTCCATGGTCCCACAAGGTTATAATATTGAAAAATGGGATATTTTGATCTCTGAAAATCTTAAGGGACATTGGCCTAATCTAGTGGGAAAATGTGGTTGATATAGGGCAGGGATGGCCAACACATAGACCATGGTTGACTGCGAAGGTTTTGAAAGTAGCTCACGAAGCTAAAGTTGAACAATTTGCTTTCACTTAAATTAATGTTTAAAAATCTTAATTCGATAATTTATTCTTACAATAATACTGTCTGTGCAATGTACCCATACTGTTTATATTTATCCCAATGAACAATGCAAATGAATGTTAATGCATGCACATTTAAAAATCCTAAAATTGTTTGCCCATATTCATAGTCGCCCGCAGACTATATTTTACCAAAAAAGTATCCCCTAAGGGATAAAAGTTTGGCCACACCTGATATAGGGGAAAAGTTTGTTAAGAATCTGGCAAAACTGATCTCATATCTCATATGTATACTAAACAATTGCACTTCCTGGTGTAAAGTTTGCCATATAACCAACATTACAAGTCCTAAAATTTAAAGTTTCATGAAAATTTTGCAAAAGGCTTCCAGATTTTACCAGATTTAAAATAAACATTATATAACAAATAAAAGAAATTTACAACACATAGAAATAATGACAAAATAAACATTTTTACTAATAGCATATTTGTATAGTATCTTGGTTATTTAGTCAATACACATGATACACTATAGTAGCTTATATAGCTTTGCTACATATATACACAGAAGGGTCTATTTTAATCATTCTAATGCAGTGGGGTTCTTGACAAGTGTTCCACAAACCTGTCTTGAGTGTTCCATGGAAAAAAAAAAACTAAAGTTTATATTGTAAATTTATTCCAATATACTACAACACATTACCACATTTTTATACAATTCCATGGTTCTACTTTATTCAATAAATTAAAATTTATTAGTTTATTGCTTCATCAAACAAAGATTTCAAATTAAAACTAACAGCATTAATTCTTTGGAACAAAACTAAATTTGGAATAACTAAACTTAAAGAATTTAAAATGACAATACAATACAATAAGGAAAGGGAAGAAGGCCGTACTCGTAGGTTAGCCTTTAAAAGGGGGTGAAAGGAAAATACCAAGGGAAAGAATGAGAGAAAGATTTGTGGCAGAGGCCAAGTGGGTGAAAATGTTGAAGAGTAAGGAGAAAGGGAAGGGGAAATTGTGTGCCGCATGGGGAATTTATTAAAATAGAACAAGTTACAAAATATAAAATGCCGAATACAAAATACATAGATACATATTAATAACTGATGTTAAACATAAGATACACGGCAGGTAATAGAATACACCAAAAAGTGTTTTGATTACATAATTGTTAATTAAAATACAGAAAAATACATACAGAGGTAAACTTAGACTTATACAAGAGCTTATTATACGATATTTACAACAGGTGCAAAAAAAAAAAAAAAAAAACGCTGTACAATATGATATACGTAGTGGATACATTGAATCCAAAACACGATATAACTACTCAGTAAAGTATGAATATTAGTAGATGGATATAAACAGTATACAAATACAGTGCAAAACAGAAGTTAACAACATCGCAGATAACATGGGAGAACAGTATTAAATAGTAGACACACAAACACTAAACGATTGTGCAAAGAACACCACTTTTGATAAGGAGAGTGATGGAACCTAATCCAATATTTTAATGTCCTTTGCGAAGTCCCTAAGAGCTTTGAGAGTGTTTTTGTAACTAGTCAGTTCATTGAGCTTGCAAGGCCAATGGAGTCCTGCACTGTATGCGATGTCTGCCAGGGTTTTCCTTTGCACTCTGTAAAGAGGACAGTTGAAGAGAATGTGCACAGTATCTTCTTTCTCGTTCAGATTGTAAATTTAAAATGACACGTGCGTCTTTTTCTTTATACAAGCTGACCCACATAGCAGGCAACTCAAGGCATTGCGATAACAGGAGATTGGTGTATATTTGGGAGGCTTTCATTTTACTAAATCCATGTAACTTCCCCTTGCTTGAGTTGCCTGCTATGTGGGTCAGTTTGTATAAAAGATTAAAACGTCGTCTCTTGCTCCACTTCTCAGTAAATTATAGTGCATGCACAATGTCACCACACATGTCATTTTAAATTCTTTACATTTAGTTGTTCCAAAGGACTAATGCTGTTAGTTTTAATTTGAAATTTTTGTTCAAAAAAGAGTTTTAAACATTTTTATTCACCTGACGATGACAGAAATAGATTCGTTGAAAGTGCTAGCAATTATAGCAATATTATATGTAATTTAACGCCCATATGATAAAAAAGTTTTTTGTTTTCTTCTCTTGCTCATTGTTTCCTGAGAATAGTGAACTTCATTTTCTTATTTGGGAATCCCCTGTTTTTTCATTTTATATTATGATTTAACATAAAAATCAAACAAACTTTTATCTAAAACATTTTTTTGAAAGATGTACTTATCAGAAGTTACAGGTGTTTGAGTTTCATATGGCTACCACACTATGCATATGTCGACGATCCCCGTGATGTATGTACCATGGACCTGATATCCTAGAGTTGAGAATGACACGCCCTTAATTTAGAAGGAGGTGTCATTTGGCATGGCAAGAAGGTGTGAACAGAGTATGTAGACAATGGCATTAGACACAGAGGCACAAACTTCATTTACAAATTAACTCCATTTATTAATATACAAAAAGCATCTTACACAAAACAGGAGATCTCCTTTGGTTCTTGCACACAGTTGTCGGTTCTCGTATCCAAGATCAGTGTTCTTGGTCCCAGCTGGAGAATAGTTCTGTCTTCAGGAATACCTTGCAATTAATTTTGTGGAAAAATCTCTGGTCTGTGTGAGACAGGGGAAAAGTTGGTAATCCTTGGAGACCAAACCACCAAAGGGAAAATAAATACCCTTTGTCCTTGAATTTGAGCCTCTTAAAGGCTTTTCATCCTGATTGGTGCTCTGGTTGGTCGTGATCTCTATCTTCTACCCCCTGATTGTCGCCAGGACCAGTCAAGGCAGAATTTGGAGATCAGACACCTGCCGTATATTTTTATTAAATTTATTCACAAGTCCACCTGTAATTCAAAGTCAAGCGTTTTTACCCCGGCTGCACCTGCGTGACAATTGGTTTTATTATACATAATATCTTCCTGTTTTTGCGATCGCTAGAAAAATCAGTCAAATTCCTGATCTGTTCTCTCAATATTTTATTTATTGAATGCATTTTACTCAAAACAACTTTTCTTTTAACACAGATTTTGGCAGAGGTTTCGGCCTCTGGTTGAGATCTTACACATACATAAATCTGGATATTTGCAAAGTTCACTGAAAAAAGGGAAGAAAAATTCAGAAACTATTATTATTTGGCAAAATCAAGATCACTGTCTCCTGTTTATCATAAGCTTGATGGCTTTAACATGCTGTGGCACTAGTTTTGTACCAGTTCATTATTTGAAAAAAAAAATTTCTCTAAACAAAAAGTTTCCTAATAATTTTTAAAAGTATTTTCTCCTTTTTTTCCACTGATTTTGCAGATATCCAAAGATTTACACATGCATGGTGTAGTGGTCACATAAAACTTCAAATGCTTGTAACTTCTAATAAGTGGACCTTTGGGGAAAATGTTTTAGACAAAAGTTTGTTTTTCATGTAGAATCATGTCCAATAAAAAATGAAAACAGAGTCCACTTAGTTTTCTTCAATGAGTTACCATTTAAGAAATTGAAGATGACACCATTTCTACTGATTATAGTGCCAACTACATTGAAACTAATAGCTCCATCTTGTGGTCCCCTTAAAGTCTAACTATGTATTTATGTATATATATTGTAAGCATGCCTGCGCAATCATTCATTCTTGTTCTTACTCTAGTCCAATAAAGCTGTTACTCCACCTTCTTGAATTCGTCTCA
Source organism: Centruroides sculpturatus (assembly GCF_000671375.1). Classification (NCBI taxonomy): domain Eukaryota; kingdom Metazoa; phylum Arthropoda; class Arachnida; order Scorpiones; family Buthidae; genus Centruroides; species Centruroides sculpturatus. Next base: position 15,823 of record NW_019385312.1, on the reverse strand, counting down.
ATCCTTTTATGCCTAATTCCAATGACCATACATACCAATTTTGGCAAAGAGATGGATAGAAAATAGTTTATTTCTTCAACTTTATTCAAATTTCAGCAAAAATACTAATGTTCCTTCGTCAACAAAATTAACACATGGCTACGTTCAGCTAGACCTTGAATTCTGACTTGTAAATTACCAAATTGTCTTATTATTTTTCTTATTCATTCCTCAGAAAAATTTTAAAATAGCAAATGCAATTAATTTTAATCCTTATAATGTAAATAGTGATTGGGATGAATATGTGGAACAATTGGAGGAATTCTTTATAGCATTTAATATTACTGATGATAGGAAAATGGTGGCTACTCTCCTTAGTCAGATGGGACCGGTAGCTTATAAATTGTTAAGAAACCTTTGCCAACCTGATAAGCCTTCCTCGAAGACATTTTCTGACTTAAAAAGCATAATGAGATCTCACAAAAATAAATCAGTTAGTATAATTTCCAAGAAAGTAAACTTTACTCACAGAGTAGAGAAAGAAGGAGAATCAATTAATGATTTCATAGTTGGGTTAAAATCATTAAGCGAAAAGTGTGATTTTGGAGATTCCCTTGTATCACGTTTAAAAGATCAATTCGTGTCAGGCTTGTATGACCCTAGGATTCATTCAAATCTATTTGCTAAAAATGAGTCGGAATTAGACCTCCAGAAAGCGATCAATTATGCTATTGCTATGGAACAAGCTCTGATTGATGCAGGTTGTTTCAATAAATTGCCACTCGAAAACGATTGTTTTAAAATTTGTTCCACAAAGTTCTCTAACAGAAAGAAAGAATTTAGCAAGAATAGTCTTAGAGATAAAATTAACTACAAAATAAAGAAAACTGGTACTTACATTTGTAGATCATGTGGAAGCAAAGACCATTCCCACAAGAACTATAAATTTAGAGCAGTCTCCTGTAATAAATGTGGCAAAACTGGCCATATTGCAAGAGTATGTGAAAGAATTAAGCATCCTCATGTGAGTGTATATCAGCTTTCTTGTCCCCACAAAGAATCGAATAGCTATGCAGAGATAGATAATTCTACTTAGTTAAACCTTTTCAATATTCAAGATGTCTCCACACCAGTTCCACCCATTGTCCTCACTCTATCCATTAACAGGAAAGACATTAGATTTGAAGTTGATACTGGCTCTCCACTTTCTATTATTCCTGAATCCACTTTCAACAGAGATTTGTTATCCTTTTCTCTCCATGAGTCTGAACATTCTCTTTGCACATATGGGAATTTCAAGTTGAATGCATTGGGATTTATTATAGTACCAGTTCTTTACAATCACTCTTGCCGTAAACTTCACCTTTATGTGGTTTGCCATGGAAATGTTAATCTTCTTGGAAGAGATTGGATTTGAGAGTTAAAAATTTCATGCAAAATTAACAGTATTACTCTCAGGATTTTGCATACAGACCCAAATTTGCTTACTCTATTAGACAAATACTTTACAGTATTCTCTGATGGTATTGGATGTTCTAAATCAATATTTCTTCATTTAACTTTAAAAGCAGATGCACATCCTATTTTTCTTAAACCTAGGATAGTTCCTTTTTCCCCTCAGGGATAAAGTTGAAGCAGAGTTATCTAGGTTAGAAAAGGCTGGAGTAATTTCTAAGATAGCCAACAGTGCTTGGGCTACACCTATAATTCCAGTAGTTAAAAATGATGGTAGTGTTAAAATAGCTGGACTTTTCAATCTAACCTTGAATAAGATGTTACAAATAGATGTCCATCCAATACCTCATTTGGAAGAGATTTCCATAAAATTATTTATACTTGGAGGTGAGCAGTTTTCTACCTTTGACTTAAGTGATGCTTATAACCAATTCCAATTGGATGACGAAAGTAAAAACTTAGTGTTATTAATACTCATCTTGGCTTTATGGATGCAATCGTCTTTTATATGATATCGCATCTGCTCTGGCTTTATTCCAAGGAGCTATGGAGAAATTATTCTCTACAATTCTGAAAACACAACCATATTTTTATGACTTAGTTACTTCTGGTACAAATCACTCAGACCACTTGAATAATATTAAAGGGATTCTATCTATTTGTGAAGCAGAGGGAATCAAACTAAATAAATGACAGTGCAAACTCTTACAAGATTCTGTAAAATTCTTAGGGTTTGAACTTTCAAAACAAGGAATTGTTCTTTTACCTTCAAAACTGGATCCTATATTAAAAGCTCATAAACCTTGTAATGTTCATTCCCTATGCTCGTTCTTAGGTATGTTGAAATATTATTCTAAATTTTTACCTAAACTGTCTACTTATTTACACCCCCTTTACAAACTTTTACATAAAGGATGCTTTTGGATCTGGACAAAAGAGCAGGAGTCTGCTTTTCAAAGTGCAAAAAACTCCTTAAAACAATCTAAACTCCTTGTACTTTATGATCCTAACAAAGAATTATACTTGGCTACAGATGCTTCTCAATGTGGTGTTTGCGCTGTTCTTTTTCATATTATTGACAATGCAAAACATCCTATCATAATTGCTAATGCTTTACTTTCGCCTGCTCAACGTTGATATTCTCAGACAGAGAAAGAGGCATTATCCATTATATTTGGTATCAAGAAATTTTGACAATATATTCTTGGTTGCCATTTCATTTTAGAAACAGAACATATGCTCTTGCAATTTTCAATGATAAGAGAGGACAGCTAGACTACAAAGATGGAGTATCATATTGAATGATTATAATTATACAATCAAGTACATTTCTTCTGCAACTAATATTATAGCTGATGGTCTCTCCAGAAATACTAGAAATGATTCATCTATAAAAATATTTTAGTAACTCGATTCCAAGTTCATTATTTAATTTGTAATTTGACTCTTATAAGATACTTCCCTAAAAGCACTATTGGTAAAAGAAGACTTTTACCAATGATGCTTTTAGGGAAGTATCTTGTACAGATAAACTTTTCATTGCTTTGCATAAGTGTATCAAGAATAATTGGCATCAGATAAATGCATCTGTCAAACCATTTCTTAAATTCAGGGATTCCCTTTCTCTAGAAGGAAATGCAATTTTTATGGGTGATAGAATATTTGTTCCTGAGAAATTTTGCAGAAACGTTCTCATTAAATTACATTCTGGACATAAAGGCATTGTTAAATTTAAAATGTTAGCCAGATCAATTGATTGGTGGCCAGGCATTGATAGTGATCTGGAACGCACAGTGAAAGACTGTATATTATGTCAGTCATTCCATCGAAATCCTCCCTCTACTAATACCTTAAGGTGGCCAATTCCAAAGGAGCCTTGGAGTATGAGGGCTGTTCGGACAGTTCGCAGCCTTGCCTATATGCAGCGCTGCAATCAATTAAATTTTTGGCAGGAATAATTCAGCCATCTTTGCTAAAGATATGATACCAATTTCCGCTAGATTTGTTGTAAAGTTTTGCCATGACAGCTTAGCAGATAGTCAGTGTGCACATGCTTTGTCAAAAATGGAGAAGACAGAGACTCGTGCAGTCATAAAATACCTGACGAAAAAAGGGTTGACCCCATCTCAAATCAAAGCTGACATGGATGAAGTTTTGGGAGAGTCTGCTCCTTCGTACACCACTGTGAAAAAATGGACAGCCCTTTTTAAATCTGGCAGAGAGAGTGTGGAAGATGACCCTCGCAGCGAACGGCTGTCAACTGCTGTCACTGAAGAAAATATCAACAAAGTTCACGATTTGGAGTTAACAGATCGCTGTTTGAAAACGCATGAGATAGCTGAGACAACAGGCATCTCTGTCAACCGAGTGCACTACATCCTAACCGAAAATTTGGGTATGACAAAGGTCTCAGCAAGGTGGGTGCCACATCTACTGACCGCTGAGCAAAAACGTGTTTGCACTTTGATGTCAAAGGAGTGTTTGGACTTCTACCAGAAAACCCACAGGATTTCTTGCGTTAGTTTGTGACTACTGACAAAACATGAATCCATTACTACACTCCTGAAGCAATGGAAACACCACAGTTTGCCACCACTAAAGGCGGCAAAGACAGTTCCATCAGCAAGGAAAGTGATGGCCTCGGTTTTTTGGAATGCTAAAGGCATCATCTTTATTGACTACCTAGAAAGAGGAAAGACCATCAATGCTGTCTATTACTGTGAACTTTTGGAAAAACTGAAGAAAGAAATCGAAGAAAAGAGGCCACACTTGAAGAAAAAGTTCTGTTCCATCACAATAATGCACCTGCATATTCTGCCAGAATCACTGAACAAAAGATAAACAAACTTCGCTTCCAATTAGTTCTACATCCACCGTACTCACCTGATTTGGCCCCCAGAGACTTCCACCTTTTTCCAAACCTAAAAAAATTCTTGGTTGGAAAGAGATTCCACTCAAATGACGAAGTCATCTCTGAAGTGAACGAATATTTTGCATACCTTGACAAATTGACCTATTGTGATGGTATAAATAAGCTAGAACATCGCTGGAATAGGTGCATTGCTAACAAAGGCGACTACATTGAAAAATAAAAAAGTTTTAACATTATTTTGTTTGTTGTTCTATTTGAGGTCGCAAACTTTCTGAACAGCCCTCGTAGATTACACATCGACTTCGCTGGACCATTTCTTAGGAAAACGTTTTTAATTAATAGGTATCAATGCAAGAACTAAATATCCTGAAATTCAAATAATGCCATCTACAGATTCTTTCGCTAGTATTCTGGCACTTACGTCTTACTTTAATTGACATGGCCTCACATTACATGTTCACTCTGATAATGGCCCTCAATTCACATCTCATGAATTCAGAATGTTTTTAGCACAGAATGGAATTTGTCAGACACTCTCTCCACCATATCATCCTGCAACTAATGGGGCAGTTGAAGAATTTATCAATACCTTTAAGTCTTCTATGAAAAAATTAATTTGTGAAAATGCTCTAATGTCATCTCTTCTTTGATTTCTAACTTCATACCATACTACCCCTCACTGTTCTACTGGTAACACAGCAAGTGAGATGCTATTCAACAGGAAACGTCACTCAAGACTAGATTTGTTGCACCCTTTAACCTTATTGGATAACCACATAGCTCATTGACAACATTCTTTTATGATAGGAGACACAATTTTTGTTTGTGACTTTTGTTCTAAAGAATATTGGGTCGCGGGTAAAATTTTTATGAAACTTTCGTATATTACATACAACATTGAGCTTCCTAATGGTTCAGTATGGAAGTGTCATATTGATCAACTGAGAGCTCGAGCATCCTAAATTCAAGAATCACAAGGTGCTTCATTTGTTCCTCTTCAGCTGTGGTGGGAAGAAGAAAATAATCCTATAATTGATATTCCCCAGGAAGATGGCATAAAAAATTTATGATCAGACATTGCTTTAGCTTCAGATTCTTCTAATGTTCAAGAATCAAACTGAAGACATCGTAAGCCCCTCCCTACCTATTTAAAAGATTATGTTTGTAATTCACCTTAGGAGGGGATGATGCTATGTATTGTGGTGCTGTCTGTAGGCAACCAGAGTATGTATGTATATATATTGTAAGCTTATATTGATATAATGTATATTGATATATTGTAGTTTATATTGATGTCTTGGGTTGCAAATATTACATTTGCAGCCCAAGACATCAATCATCCTGAATGAACTACATGATGCATTATGCATCAATAACAGACATATTAACCACATTACTCAACAATCACCAATCTAATTGTCAAATAGCATAGCCAATATATGATGAGTATAGCCAACAATAGCTGTTGCAAAGTATAACAAAGCAAATGAGCTTTGCCCCTAATGAGCATTTAATTTAGATTACTTTTTAATGTTTAAAATGCATGTAGATGACATTATGATGCAGTATTAAAATAAATAACTATTGTATATACAGGAGAAGAACGAAAATAGAACTGTTAAATATTATGTTTTCATGACATTTTTTATTTCTTTTCTAACTTGTTACTTACCAAATAAAATTTCATTTTGATCAAATATTAAAATAATAATCAAGAATATGTAAATATTTAAATTATTATAATTATTATATAAAAATATTTATATTTACACTTTCAATTCCATTTGTTATATCTTCTAATTTCAGTACTTCTATTGTATTATTCAAAAAGGTTTCAGTTTCATCATTTATAAGTTTTATTTTGGGAAAAGTAATATTATCTTTTAATTCTTGAATAAGTTTTTCAGCATTCAATTTTTTCTAAAATGTTAAAAAGCAAAATTCATTTTTATAAATTTATATATTGAAAGTTTCAATTATCATATTTTGTAGTGTTGAAAAGTATAAAGCTACATCAACTTCCATATAACATTGGGCTGTATATTGGTGATAATAATTATAAATTACTGATAAATTTGACCCTAGAAGGAGGAGTTAGGTGCTATCTCATATTAAACCTGCACTTGCAGGACTTGAACCTGCAAAACTTCTGCATGCAGTATGGATGTGTTGCCAATTGCACTACCCAGACCTCCTGCCCTATCTCTCTTTCCAGTATATTTAACTTTACGATATAACCATCGTCAGTTATTATGATGCCAACTGGTGATGCATTCAGCACCCTCATCCTGTAAACTCCCACACAAGGCATTCAGCTGGCCAAATTTATCAGCCTGATGTTATATGGCAATTGATGCATCTTTATTGTAATGTATCAAGTTTCATAAGATGTTTATATTTGTTGAAAAGTATATTTACCTCAAAATCCAGTTTTTCTGATAAATTTAAACGATTTTCCAGGTCAAAAATTGTAAAAATTGTTTCATTCGAATTGCATTTGCTAAAATATAATTTAAAAAAATTTTTGAAATACTTATTCGTCTCGTCTCCACACACTGGAATGTAATAAACAATAACTATTACTTTTAACCTTGTAACTGGAGTAGCTGTGTTATATGTTATGTTGTGTTAGAAGGTATTCGATTCTCAACGTCTGTATTAATTATAGAAAAGCCTGAGGAAGAGCCCAGAAGGGGCATCGAAAATGTTTGCTGATATATAACACATCCACTCCGGTTACAAGGTTAAAAGTAAGAGTTATTTTTTTATTTTTGAAATATCTTAATTATTGAAAATTATAAACTAAAAATATTTTTTTAACTTTTTATAGTAAAGAACTTTTATCAAATTGATGCAAAAGTAATGGCATAGATGGAAACAACCCTATACAACAGGCCTGAAAAATTCATAAAATTTTATCATTCAAAAATTTACATTTATGTGTAGTCAGTACTAATAATTTTAACTATTTTCTTCCACTATCCGGTATCAGTCATTCTACAAAATGGCATCTCAGAAAATGGTGGTTCATTCAATTATGTTCTATAAATTCAAAATTTAGTATCTGTTACAGTGGATGTATGTAAAATTTTACAGAATTTGGAAATTATCTCTATCCAAAACTGCTATCAATGGTAGGAAAAGTTCTATGATGGTAATTTTGATTTGGAGTGTGCACCTAGAAGTGGCTGATCTACAGATGTCAATAAAGACCTTCTGAAACAACTTATAAAGGCCAACCCTTATCAGACATCAAAAAATTTAGCTGTGGAACTATATGTTGACAGGCTACTGTGGTTAGACATCTGCATTGAATGAGGATACAGTAGAGCCTCAATTATCCAACTCAATTGGGGACTGGGGTTGGTCAGATAATTGAAAAGTTGGATAACTGAAAAGTATGAAAAAATCCATTAGTGTAGTATATTATTATATCCCTTGTAATTAGTATATTAGTATATTAGTATATCGCTATTAACCTACTTCACGTTGAATTTTGATCGATGTTAAGCCTAACAAAAATTTTTTAAAATAATAATCGTTGCTATTGTATCGTTAAAAATTAGAAAATTAAGCCTCGTTTAAATACTGGCTCCNCTTTTTTCAGCGTTACTTTTCCCCTTTTCCTTTATACTTCTCCCTTCAGAACCCTTCCTTCAATCTTTTCTTCACTCCCTTCTCTTTGTAGTGGGCTAAGTTTGCAAAAGCTGACAGCCCTTCTTCCTTTATTATTATTATTGTCACAGCTCTCCATCACCAAAGAAGTGTATGGTGACGGAGTACTAGTCTCTTCTATGGCGAAGAGTACTACCATGACCAAGGATATGTCTTCTGGCAAGACATGATCATTGCCTATTCATTACGCTCATGACACAGTTGCTAAGTTGGACCATTAAGAAATTTGATACATCTCTTGTAAAGACAAATATTCTGCAACTAAGACTGATTGAGAAATTTCAATATAAACTAAAACAAAAAGTTAATAAAAATGGTTGGGAAGCTGGATCTACAAAGGAGTTGGAGGACAAGATCTAAACCAGACTTCACCATTTCAAAGCTGACCACTCCTGGAAGTTATGGAATGGGTTAAGACTAAAGTTTGAATTGTAGCCAATTGCAGTCCTGATCATCTCATGTGAATGTTAAGCAACCTATCTATATCCAAAAAACTTTATTTTAAAATAAATAATCACTTTTAAACAACTTTGAAATTTGTGCAATTTTTAGGATACACAACATTAACTTAAAAATTTTAAGTAAAATGCTTTTATTTATATCAATAACTACATCATTTATGCAATTTTAAATATAACATTAATTTTTAAAACTGACACTTACCAATTCATATCTTTTAAACTGCTCTGTGCTGCACATGGTTGACGACAAAGAAGGACAACAACAGAATCAGCTTTAGCTGGAATAAATCCTAATACAAAGACATTACGACATCCACAACTATAACATTCGAGTACAGTTTCACCCAACGGACCATCTTTATGCAAAGTAACTTCTTTATGCTTAGCTCTTACTAAATGGTTCAAGATATGGCTAAAAAATACAAATTAGACTAAATCAATAAAATATAATAATTTAATTATGTATATTTGTAATACAACAATCCACAAAAACAAATACAGTAAGATCCTACTTAACGTGGGGGATGCGTTCCTAGACAACAAAGCGCTAAGTGAAGTAATTTTAACAGAGTAAATAGGATAGGGAAACATGCAACCAAATATCAACAAATTTTACTTTCTGTGTGCCTATGTTAAATAACACAAACATATGAACACAGAAATGTAAAGTTCATTTTTTGTGATGAAGGTCCTGACTCTTCTGAAATTCTTGTTCTTTTGCAATAAAGTCGTGAAGTTTCATTTGTTGCTTTTTTCTTTCCTTAAGCAAATGTCAGTAGCAGAAGATCACATCCAAAACACCTCATTTTGCTTTTGCACTCCTTTCAAAATCTGGATCATTCGCTACAATTTGATCAATGATTTCAGTTATCTTACCAAACTTTTACTAAGGAAATCTGTAGAGAAATTTTTTGGGTTCTTC